>NC_053024.1:687239623-687251582 GCF_003073215.2 Triticum urartu
CGGGGGGCTCATCGCCAAGAATATCACATCACCACCCCTCGAAGAAACATAAACACATGGGTATGGGCACTCCCCTTGGCAACTGCCAAGCTTGGGGGAGTGCCCCGGTATCGTATCACCATCACACTTTTATCTTTACCGTTTTTCTTAGTTCGATCCTTTTGGTAATATCTTGATCTAGTAGAATAAAGTTTTAGTATGATCTAGTTTTGAGTTTTGCTTTATGATCCTTCTATGTAATCGAGTCCGTGAGCTATATATAATAAAGATTAGTGTTGAGTCAAGGGCTTGATTGCTATGATCTTGAGGGAATAAAAAAGAGAGAATAAAAAGATAAAGAGATCATATGGATCTTATGGAGAGTAATGACTCACATATAAAGATATGATGAATAAAAGTTGTTGAGAGTTGACAAACATAGTTTTGGTCATCGTTGCAATTAATAGGAAGTAATAAAGAAAGAGAGGTCTTCACATATAAATATACTATCTTGGACATCTTTTATGATTGTGAGCACTCATTAAAATATGACATGCTAAAGAGTTGACGTTGGACAAGGAAGACAACGTAATGGGTTATGTTTTCTTACATCTGAGATAAATTATATTGTCATGGATCATCCAACATGGTTGAGCTTGCCTTTCCCCCTCATGCTAGCCAAATTCATCGCACCAAGTAGAGATACTACTTGTGCTTCCAAATACCCTTAAACCAGTTTTTCATGAGAGTCCACCATACCTACCTATGGATTGAGTAAGATCCTCCAAGTAAGTTGTCATCGTGCAAGCAATAAAAATTGCTCTCTAAATATGTATGATTTATTAGTGTGGAGAAAATAAGCTTTATACGATCTTGTGATGTGGAAGAAATAAAAGCGACGGACTGCATAATAAAGGTCCATATCACAAGTGGCAATATAAAGTGAATTCTTTTGCATTAAGATTTCGTGCATCCAACCATAAAAACACATGACAACCTCTGCTTCCCTCTGCGAAGGGCCTATCTTTTATTCTTGTCTTATACTTCATACAAGAGTCATGGTGATCTTCACTTCCTTTTTACATTTTATCCTTTGGCAAGCACAATGTGTTGGAAAGATCCTGATATATATAGCTAATTGGATGTGAGTTTTCATGAACTATTATTGTTGACATTACCCTTGAGGTAAAAGGTTGGGAGGCAAAACTATAAGCCCCTATCTTTCTCTATGTCCGACTAAAACTTCATACCATAAATATTGCGTGAGTGTTAGCAATTGTGAAAGACTAAATGGTTGAGTATGTGGACTTGCTGAAAAGCTCTTATATTGACTCTTTCCTATGTTATGATAAATTGCAATTGCTTCAATGACTGAGATTATAGTTTGTTGGTTCAATGAAGTTTCTGATTCATACTTGATTGTGATTGAATTGTTACTTTAGCATAAGGATCATATGACAATATATATATGTTGTTGTTCTAAGAATGATCATGATGCCCTCATGTCCGTATTTTATTTTATCGACACCTCTATCTCTAAACATGTGGACATATTTTTCGATTTCGGCTTTTCGCTTGAGGACAAGCGAGGTCTAAGCTTGGGGGAGTTGATACGTCCATTTTGCATCATGCTTTTATATTGATATTTATTGCATTATGGGCTGTTATTACATTATGTCACAATACTTATGCTATTCTCTCTTATTTTACAAGGTTTACATGAAGAGGGAGAATGCCGGCAGCTGGAATTCTGGGCTGGAAAAGGAGCAAATATTAGAGACCTATTCTGCACAACTCCAAAAGTCCTGAAACTTCACGAGCAGTTTAGAATATATAAAAAATATTGGGCGAAGAAGTACCAGGGGGCCACCCATCCACGAGGGTGGGGGGCGCGCCCTACCCCCTGGGCGCGCCCTGCCTCGTGGGCCCCTGGCAGCCCTCTGATGCCCATCTTTGTCTATATGAGGTCTTTTGTCGAGAAATCATAAGCAAGCTCGGGACGAAACTCCGCCGCCACGAGGCGGAACCTTGGCAGAACCAATCTAGGGCTCCGGCGGAGCTGTTCTGCTGGGGAAACTTCCCTCCGGGAGGGGGAAATCATCACCATCATCCTCTCATCGGGAGGGGGTCAATCTCCATCAACATCTTCACCAGCACCATCTCATCTCAAACCCTAGTTCATCTCTTGTATCCAATCTTTGTCCCAAAGCCTCAAATTGGTACCTGTGGGTTGCTAGTAGTGTTGATTACTCCTTGTAGTTGATGCTAGTTGGTTTATGGTGGAAGATCATATGTTCAGATCCATTATGCATATTAATACCCCTCTGATTATGAACATGAATATGATTTGTGAGTAGTTACGTTTGTTCCTGAGGACATGGGAGAAGTCTTGCTTAAGTAGTCATGTGAATTTGGTATTCGTTCGATATTTTGATGAGATGTATGTTGTCTCCTCTAGTGGTGTTATGTGAACGTCGACTACATGACACTTCACCATTGTTTGGGCCTAGAGGAAGGCATTGGGAAGTAATAAGTAGATGATGGGTTGCTAGAGTGACAGAAGCTTAAACCCTAGTTTATGCGTTGCTTCGTAAGGGGCTGATTTGGATCCATATGTTTCATGCTATGGTTAGGTTTACCTTAATACTTCTTTTGTAGTTGCGGATGCTTGCAATGGGGGTTAATCATAAGTGGGATGCTTGTCCAAGTAAGGACCAGTACCCAAGCACCGGTCCCACATATCAAATTATCAAAGTACCGAACGCGAATCATATGATCGTGAAAACTAGCTTGGCGATAATTCCCATGTGTCCTCGGGAGCGCTTTCCTTCATATAAGATTTTGGCCAAGCTTGTCCTTTGCTACAAAAAGGATTGGGCCATCTTGCTGCACCTTATTTACTTTTATTACTTGTTACTCATTACCAATTACCTTATCACAAAACTATTTGTTACCGATAATTTCAGTGCTTGCAGAGAATACCTTGTTGAAAACCGCTTATCATTTCCTTCTGCTCCTCGTTGGGTTCGACACTCTTACTTATCGAAAGGACGTATAGATCCCCTATACTTGTGGGTCATCAATGTGCATTTGTGAAAGTCCAATTCAAGCGTGATGGCATCCCTATAGATCTTGATCTGTACATTCCACCGAGTCTTTCATGAGTGGAACCCCTCCGTCACCCACCTGCAACCCCTTTGCTTAATCTTGTTGGCCTCCGCCCCCTTTGAAAGTTCTGTTGCTAGTAGAAGTTAGATATGGATTCTACTTGCAGTGCTTTACGCAATGAGATGGGGTTATGTCATCAATGGTTCCTCCAAGATCCGATGACCTGCCCCAGAAGCGGTGATGATCAACACAATTGCGACCTTTCGGTCTCAGTGTTCCGAGACCATGTCTGTACATGCTAGGCTCGTCAAGTTTAACCCAAGTATTCTGCATGTGCAAAACTGCTTACACCCATTGTATGTGAACGTAGAGTCTATCACACCCGATCATCACGAGTGCTTCGAAACGACGAACTTTGGCAACTGGTGCATACTCGGGGAGAACACTTTTATCTTGAAATTTAGTGAAGGGATCATCTTATAATGCTACCGTCATTCTAAGCAAAATAAGATGCATAAAGGATAAACATCACATGCAATCAAAATATGTTGATATGGCCATCATCATCTTGTGCTTTTGATCTCCATCCAAGCATGGCATGATCTCCATCGTCACCAGCCGACACCTTGATCTCCTCGTTGCGTCGGGGTCGTCTCGCCAATATTGCTAACCATTGCTAAGTAAAGCATTACTAGCGCTTAATGAGTGGATGCAGCCATACATATTAAGACCACCTAAGCTCCCTCGAGTCGACTTAAAATGATCTCTATACACTCTTATCACACTTCACACTATGCAGGATCCAACGCGACACTACGATCAGAGACCCTTCGACGAAACTGTGTGTGCCATAATCGCAAACGTGGTGTAAAAACCGTAAAAAGGTGCAAAACATTTGCGATGATAGATGCATCAAACACGGTTCAGATTTTAGTTGCGTGTGCGATGCAGGGCATACGGTTCAGCTCAATTAACTGTTTGGATGAGGAGACAAAAGAAACGGGCAGCCAGATGAAGGTGTGCGATATACAACATACGGTTCACTAGGATGAACTGTGTGTGATTAGGCAACACAATGGAAACGGTTCAACTGAACAAGATGTGTGTGATACGCGGCAAACAGGTCTAATCTAAATGTGTGCGAAGACCAATAATACACAGACGATTGCTGCTAATAAGCCATGTGTGAATTGCTCTGTCTACAGTAGAATAACATGTATATATATAACTGAAATAAACATCCAATTACATAAGTGACTATACAGATCATTCGCACACACCTCAATAAACAATTGCATGCATTCTAAAGTAGGAGAAACGATCGTCTAGTCATCTACTTCTTGTGACGCTCCCGCCACTGCTATGTGGCTCGATCCCTCGTCTGGGTCAGGAAGAAGACAGTTCCTCATGTCAACGATCCGCCTGTACATCTCGTAGCTTGTGTACGCGTCCATGGCCGCTACTTGACATGTTGTTCATCCAGTCTTATGCCACACACTGTGCCAGGCGTTCCTGTCCTTACGCTATCTATCGTAGTCGAGGCAATGAGCATCGAGCAATGTCGCAAGTGAGTAAGCTTCCAAAACATGTATAAATAAGGGAAAGAGATACATAGTTGGCTTACACTCGCCGTCACACAAATAGCATAAATATCATTCATTCATCAGATACACTCAAGGTCCGACTACGGAACCAATAAAGACACCCAAATGCGACGCCCGATCGCCCCAACTGGGCACCACTACTGATCATCTGGAAAGAAACGTAGTATCGTGTCCTCATCGAACTCCCACTTGAGCTCAGTCGAATCTGGAGCGGTATCATCGGTCCCTGCATCTGGTTTTGGAAGTTCTGTGAGTCACGGGGACTCAGCAATCTCACACCCTCGCGATCAAGACTATTTAAGCTTATAGGAAGGGTAAAAGTATGAGGTGGAGCTGCAGCAAGCGACTAGCATATTGGTGGCTAACATACGCAAATGAGAGCGAGAAGAGAAGGCAAAGGCACGGTCGAGAAACTATGATCAAGAAGTGATCCTAGAACAACCTACGTTCAAGCATAACTCGAGACCGTGTTCTCTTCCCGGACTCCGCCGAAAAGAGACCATCACGGCCACACACTGTTGATTCATTTTAATTAAGTTAAGTTTCAGGTTTTCTACAACCGGACATTAACAAATTCCCATCTGCCCATAACCGCGGGCACGGCTTTCGAAAGTTCAAATCCCTGCAGGGGTGTCCCAACTTAGCCCATCACAAGCTCTCATGGTCAACGAAGGATATTCCTTCTCCCAAGACAATCCGATCAGACTCGGAATCCCGGTTACAAGACATCTCGACAATGGTAAAACAAGTCCAGCAAGACCACCCGATGTGCCGACATCCCGATAGGAGCTGCACATATCTCGTTCTCAGGGCACACCGGATGAGCATCCGTACAACTAAAACCACCTCGAGTTTCCCCGAGGGGCGCTGCAAGGGGCTCTAGTTTGGACCAACACTCAGAGGAGCACTGGCCGGGGGGTTAATAAAGATGACCCTTGAGTCGAACCAAGGGAAAGAGGCTAGGTGGCGAATGGTAAAACCAATGTTGGGCCTTGCTGGAGGAGTTTTATTCAAGGCGAACTGTCAAGGGGTTCCCATTATAACCCAACCGTGTAAGGAACGCAAAATCAAGGAACATAACACCGGTATGACGGAAACTAGGGCGGCAAGAGTGGAACAAAACACCAGGCATAAGGCCGAGCCTTCCACCCTTTACCAAGTATATAGGCATTAAATAGACAAGATATAATAATGATATCCCAACAATAAACATGTTCCAACAAGGAACAAACTCCATCTTCACCTGCAACTAGCAACGCTATAAGAGGGGCTGAGCAAAGCGGTAACATAGCCAAACAACGGTTTGCTAGGACAAGGTGGGTTAGAGGTTTGACATGGCAATATGGGAGGCATGATAAGCAAGTGGTAGGTATCGTATCATAGCAAAAGAGCGAGCATCTAGCAAGCAAAGATAGAAGTGATTTCGAGGGTATGGTCATCTTGCCTGCAAAGTTCTCCGAGTTGACGATTGATCCTCGTAAGCGTACTCAACGGGCTCCTCGATCACGTACTCGTCTCCCGGCTCTACCCAAGCAAGAACAACAAGCAAAGGGAGACACAATCAACCACGTGCAATGCACACACATGATGCAAGACATGGCATGATATGCGGGATGCGATATGCGATGCATATGCATGTTGGAAAGGAATGATTGAACCTGGCCTCAACTTGGAAAACCAAGAGTGCCACTGGAAAGAGGAGTTGATTTCGGTCGAAATCGATATAAAGATCACCGGAATCGGATGCACGGTTTGCAAATGGCAAGCAAAACAAATATGGCACCGGTCTGCGATTAACAGCACGAGGCCATCTAAATGCATCAAGAACAACATGCTACAGCACTCTAACATGACAACAAAATACATGGCAGGGATCCACTCAAGATGCTTGACAAAAGATGAACACTGAGCTACGGCTAATTCACTCAATAGCAGGTTCAAACAAGCATGGCAAAAGTGCAAAAGATATCAGGTTACAGAACTTAGTGAAAATAACAACATGTCAGGAATTTAACATCAGGAAGCAATGTTTAGAGCAAGATAACAACATGCTACAGGAACATATCATGGCAAAGCAAGGCATGGCATGAAGCTACTCAAAGCATACAACAAAAGTCCCTTACTGACCATAAGCCAAAAGGGATCAGAAAATACAATGGCAACCATGTGAACATAGCAATTATCGTTAACAGATTCAGACTTAGTAGAAAACTGGAACATGGCAAAACAGATATTAAGTAGGCATGTTTACGAGCTCGATGCACTCACCACAAGGCATTGCATGACAAACTAAGCATACACCCAGCAAGTAGACATGGCATAGAAGCTAGACATGGCAAACTCATAGCATATGGATCAACTACAACAACCTCGGCAAATGCTTAACATGTAAACAATCTGCCAGGAACATTTTATAGCAAAAGTAGAGCTCGATTGACTCAAGCTAGGGTGCTCCATAATTGCAAACAAAGACATGGATGGATAAAGCATCCCATATCGACAAACCATACTATTCATGTCAAAAGGCTGGATACTCGTTGCACTAAACATGGTATACACTATGACGGGCATGACTTCTATTTTAGTCCTGCCCATCAGCAACCTTCGTAGCTTCTTTGCCTGCTTTGCTACTTTTTTTTTTTTTCGTCACCCGAGATCCAAAATCATGGATCACCCTTGAAGTGCATGATATTCAATCATGTACCTCCAGTCATAGGAGGCACCTTGTGTCCTTTTGCTCCTGCTTTATCTTCGAATTTATCGCTTTGGACTATTATTGCACTTATGTCATATTTGATTCTCTCTTATTTTACAAGGTTGCTATAAAGAGGGCGAATTGCGCAGCTGGAATCTGGTTGAGGGCAAATTAGCCTATTCTGCGCATCCAACGTCCTGCAAATCATGGAACGTCTAAGACATAAGAATCCACAGATGAAGGCTCAGGGGGCCCACACCCTGCTCAAGGGTGGGGGCGCGCCCCTACCTCATGTGGGCCCCCTGGTGGCTCTCCGATCCATCTTTCTCCTATATGAAGTCTTTCGTGAAAAATAGGCAACCTTTTCGGGACTACGCCGCCACGAGGCGGAACCTTGGCGGATCCAATCTAGAGCTCCGGCAGAGCTGTTCTGCCGGGGAAACTTCCCTCCGGGAGGGGGAAATCATCGTCATCGTCATCACCAACGCTCCTCTCATCGGGAGAGGGCAATCTCCATCAACATCTTCACCAGCACCATCTCATCTCTCAAAACCCTAGTTCATCTCTTGTATCCAATTCTTGTCTCAAAGTCGGGATTGGCTAGTAGTGTTGCTCAGTAGTTGATGCTGTTGTTATTGTGGAAGATCATATGTTCAGATCCTATGCATATTATACCCTCTGATTATGAACATTAATATGCTTTGTGAGTTATACGTTTGTTCCTGAGGACAAGGGAGAAGTCTTGCTATTAGTAGTCATGTGAATTTGGTATTCGTTCGATATTTTGATGAGATGTATGTTGTCTGCCTCTAGTGGTGTTATGTGAACGTCGACTACATAACACTTCACCATTATTTGGGCCTAGAGGAAGGCATTGGGAAGTAATAAGTAGATGATGGGTTGCTAGAGTGACAGAAGCTTAAACCCTAGTTTATGCGTTGCTTCGTAAGGGGCTGATTTGGATCCATATGTTTCATGCTATGGTTAGGTTTACCTTAATACTTTTGTTGTAGTTGCGGATGCTTGCAATAGAGGTTAATCATAAGTGGGATGCTTGTCCAAGTAAGGACAGCACAGCACCGGTCCACCCTACGTAGCAGATTTTAAAATTTTCTACGCATCACCAATCAATCTATGGAGTCATCTAGCAACGAGGGAGAGAGGAGTGCATCTACATACCCTTGTAGATCGCGACGGAAGCGTTCAAGAGAACGGGGTTGATGGAGTCGTACTCGTCGTGATCCAAATCACCGATGACCAAGTGCCGGACGGCACCTCCGCGTTCAACACACGTACGGTTGGGAAGACGTCTCCTCCTTCTTGATCCAGCAAGGGGGAAGGAGAGGTTGATGAAGATCCAGCAGCACGACGGCGTGGTGGTGGATGCAGCAGGATCCCGGCAGGGCTTCGCCAAGCGCAAGCGGGGAGGAGAGGTGTTACGGAGGGAGAGGGAGGCGCCAAGAGCAAGGGGCGGCTGCCCTCCCTCCCCCCTCTTTATATAGGGGCCTTGGGGGGGGCCCTAGGAGATGGATCTCCAAGGGGGGCGCCAAGGGGTGGCTTCCCCCTAGGCGCAGGGGAGGCCCAGGGGGCGCACCAGCCCACCTAGGGGCTGGTTCCCCTCCCACTTCAGCCCATGGGGCCCTCCGGGATAGGTGGCCCCACCCGGTGGACCCCCGGGACCCTTCCGGTGGTCCGGTACAATACGGTGACCCCCGAAACTCTTCCCGATGGCCGAAACTACTTCCTATATATAATCTTTACCTCCGGACCATTCCGGAACTCCTCGTGACGTCCGGGATCTCATCCGGGACTCCGAACAACTTTCGGTTACCGCATACTAATATCTCTACAACCCTAGCGTCACCGAACCTTAAGTGTTTAGACCCTACGGGTTCGGGAGACATGCAGACATGACCGAGACTCTCGGTCAATAACCACCAGCGGGATCTGGATACCCATGTTGGCTCCCACATGCTCCTCGATGATCTCATCGGATGAACCACGATGTCGAGGATTCAATCAATGTATACATTCCCTTTGTCAATCGGTACGTTACTTGCCCGAGACTCGATCGTCGGTATCCCAATACCTCGTTCAATCTCGTTACCGGCAAGTCACTTTACTCGTACCGTAATGCATGATCCCGTGATCAACCACTTGGTCACATTGAGCTCATTATGATGATGCATTACCGAGTGGGCCCAGAGATACCTCTCCGTCATACGGAGTGACAAATCCCAGTCTCGATTCGTGCCAACCCAACAGACACTTTCGGAGATACCGTAGTGTACCTTTATAGTCACCCAGTTACGTTGTGACGTTTGGCACACCCAAAGCACTCCTACGGTATCCGGGAGTTGCACAATCTCATGGTCTAAGGAAATGATACTTGACATTCGGAAAAGCTAAGCAAACGAACTACACGATCTTTGAGCTATGCTTAGGATTGGGTCTTGTCCATCACATCATTCTCCTAATGATGTGATCCCGTTATCAATGACATCCAATGTCCATAGTCAGGAAACCATGACCATCTTTTGATCAACGAGCTAGTCAACTAGAGGCTCACTAGGGACGTGTTGTGGTCTATGTATTCACACATGTATTACGATTTCCGGATAACACAATTATAGCATGAACAATAGACAATTATCATGAACAAAGAAATATAATAATAACCATTTTATTATTGCCTCTAGGGCATATTTCCAACAGTCTCCCACTTGCACTAGAGTCAATATCTAGTTACATTGTGATGAATCGAACACCCATGCAGTTCTGGTGTTGATCATGTTTTGCTCTAGGGGGAGGTTTAGTCAAAGGATCTGCCACATTCAGGTCCGTATGTACTTTACAAATATCTATGTCTCCATCTTGAACATTTTCACGAATGGGTTGAAGCGATGCTTGATATGCTGCTGGTCTTCCTGTGAAACCTGGGCTCCTTGGCAAGGGGCAATAGCTCAAGTGTTGTCACAGAAGAGAGTCATCGGGCCCGACGCATTGGGTATGACTCCTAGGTCGGTAATGAACTCCTTCACCATGCTTCATGTGCTGCCTCCGAGGCTGCCTGTATCCGCTTACATGTAGATCCCACCACGACTCTGGCTGCAACTGCACCAGCTTCTGCCCCACCATTAATATACACGTATCGTTTGTGACTTGAGTCATCCAGATCTGTGTCGAAGCTAGCATCGACGTAACCCTTTACGACGAGCTCTTCGTCACCTCCATAAACGAGAAACATATCCTTAGTCCTTTTCAGGTACTTCAGGATATTCTTGACCGCTGTCCAGTGTTCCATGCCGGGATTACTTTGGTACCTTCCTACCAAACTTACTGCAAGGTTTACATCAGGTCTGGTACACAGCATAGCATACATGATAGACCTATGGCCGAAGGCATAGGGACGACACTCATCTTTTTCTCTATCTTCTGCTGGTCGGGCATTGAGTCTTCTCAACTTCACACCTTGTAACACAGGCAAGAACCCTTTCTTTGACTTCCATTTTGAACTTCTTCAAAACTTTGTCAAGGTATCTTTGTGAAAGTCCAATTAAGCGTCTTGATCTATCTCTATAGATCTTGATGCCCAATATATAAGCAGCTTCACCGAGGTCTTTCATTGAAAAACTCTTATTCAAGTATCTTTTGCTATCCAGAAATTCTATATCATTTCCAATCAACAATATGTCATCCACATATAATAGAAATGCTACAGAGCTCCCACTCACTTTCTTAAATGCAGGCTTCTCCATAAGTCTGCATAACCAACGCTTTGATCATCTCATCAAAGCGAATGTTCCAACTCCGAGATGCTTGCACCAGCCCATAAATCGAGCGTTGGAGCTTGCACTTGTTCAGCATTCTTAGGATCGACAAAACCTTCCGGCTGCATCATATACAATTCTTCCTTAAGGAAACCATTAAGGAATGCCGTTTTGACGTCCATTTGCCATATCTCATAATCATAGAATGCGGCAATTGCTAACATGATTCGGACGGACTTCAGCTTCGCTACGGGTGAGAAAGTCTCATCGTAGTCAACCCCTTGAACTTGTCGATAACCCTTAGCGACAAGCCGAGCTTTATAGATGGTTACGTTACCATCCGCGTCTGTCTTCTTCTTAAAGATCCATTTATTTTCTATGGCTCGCCGATCATCGGGCAAGTCAGTCAAAGTCCATACTTCATTTTCATACATGGATCCTATCTCGGATTTCATGGCTTCCAGCCATTTGTCGGAATCCGGGCCCGCCATCGCTTCTTCATAGTTCGAAGGTTCACCGTTGTCTAACAACATGATTTCCAAGACAGGGTTGCCGTACCACTCTGGTGCGGAACGTGTCCTTGTGGACCTACGAAGTTCAGTAGCAACTTGATCTGAAGTTTCATGATCATCATCATTAACTTCCTCTCTAGTCGGTGCAGGCACCTCAGGAACATTTTCTTGAGCTGCGCCACTCTCCGGTTCAAGAGGCAATACTTCATCAAGTTCTACTTTCCTCCCACTTACTTCTTTCGAGAGAAACTCTTTCTCTAGAAAGGATCCATTCTTGGCAACAAAGATCTT
>NC_053024.1:687252582-687262805 GCF_003073215.2 Triticum urartu
ATGTATGCAATGCTGTGTACCAGACCTGATGTGTGCCTTGCTATAAGTTTAGCAGGGAGGTACCAAAGTAATCCAGGAGTGGATCACTGGACAGCGGTCAAGAACATCCCGAAGTACCTAAAAAGGACTAAGGATATGTTTCTCGTATATGGAGGTGACAAAGAGCTCATCGTAAATGGTTACGTTGATGCAAGCTTTGACACTGATTCGGACGATTCTAAATCGCAAACCGGATACGTGTTTACATTAAACGGTGGAGCTGTCAGTTGGTGCAGTTCTAAACAAAGCGTCGTGGCGGGATCTACATGTGAAGCGGAGTACATAGCTGCTTCGGAAGCAGCAAACGAAGGAGTCTGGATGAAGGAGTTCATATCCGATCTAGGTGTCATACCTAGTGCATCGGGTCCAATGAAAATCTTTTGTGACAATACTGGTGCAATTGCCTTGGCAAAGGAATCCAGATTTCACAAAAGAACCAAGCACATCAAGAGACGCTTCAATTCCATCCGGGATCTAGTCTAGGTGGGAGACATACAGATTTGCAAGATACATACAGATCTGAATGTAGCAGACCCGTTGACTAAGCCTCTTCCACGAGCAAAACATGATCAGCACCAAGGCTCCATGGGTGTTAGAATCATTACTGTGTAATCTAGATTATTGACTCTAGTGCAAGTGGGAGACTGAAGGAAATATGCCCTAGAGGCAATAATAAAGTTATTATTTATTTCCTTATATCATGATAAATGTTTATTATTCATGCCTAGAATTGTATTAACCGGAAACATAATACATGTGTGAATACATAGACAAACAAAGTGTCACTAGTATGCCTCTACTTGACTAGCTCGTTAATCAAAGATGGTTATCTTTCCTAACCATAAACAAAGAGTTGTTATTTGCTTAACGGGATCACATCTTTAGTTGAATGATCTGATTGACATGACCCATTCCATTAGCTTAGCACCCGATCGTTTAGTATGTTGCTATTGCTTTCTTCATGACTTATACATGTTCCTATGACTATGAGATTATGTAACTCCCGTGTGCCGGAGGAACACTTTGTGTGCTACCAAACGTCACAACGTAACTGGGTGATTATAAAGGTGCTCTACAGGTGTCTCCAAAGGTACATGTTGGGTTGACGTATTTCGAGATTAGGATTTGTCACTCCGATCGTCGGAGAGGTATCTCTGGGCCCTCTCGGTAATGCACATCACTTAAGCCTTGCAAGCATTGCAACTAATGAGTTAGTTGCGGGATGATGTATTACAGAACGAGTAAAGAGACTTGCCGGTAACGAGATTGAACTAGGTATTGGACACCGACGATCGAATCTCGGGCAAGTAACATACCGATGACAAAGGGAACAACGTATGTACTTATGCGGTCTGACCGATAAAGATCTTCGTAGAATATGTAGGAGCCAATATGGGCATCCAGGTCCCGCTATTGGTTATTGAACGGAGACGTGTCTCAGTCATGTCTACATTGTTCTCGAACCATAGGGTCCGCACGCTTAAAGTTACGATGACAGTTTCATTATGAGTTTATGTATTTTGATGTACCGAAGGTTGTTCGGAGTCCTGGATATGATCACGGACATAACGAGGAGTCTCGAAATGGTCAATACATAAAGATTGATATATTGGACGGCTATATTCGGACACCGGAAGTGTTCCGGGGAAGTTTCGGATAAAACCGGAGAACCGGGTGTTACCGGAACCCCCCCGGGGGGTTAATGGGCCTCATGGGCCTAAAGTGGAGAAGAGGAAAGGCAGCCAGGGCAGGCCGCGCGCCCCCTCTCCCCCTAGTCCGAATTGGACAAGGAGGGAGGGGCGGTGCCCCCCCTTTCCTTCCTCTCCTCTCTCCCTTCCTTCCCCCTCTCCTACTTGGACAAGGAAAGGGAGGGGAGTCCTACTCCCAGTAGGAGTAGGACTCCTCCTGCGCGCCTCCTACTAGGGCCAGCCACACCCTCCCTTGGCTCCTTTATATACGGGGGCAGGGGGGCACCCTAGGACACAGAAGTTGATCTTCGTGATCGTTTCTTAGCCGTGTGTGGTGCCCCCCCTGCACGATATTACACCTCGATCATATTGTAGCGGTGCTTAGGCGAAGCCCTGCGATGGTTAAACATCAAGATCGTCACCACGCCGTCGTGCTGACGAAATTCCTCCCCGAAGCTTTGCTAGATCGGAGCCCGGGGTGCGTCATCGAGATGTACGTGTGTCTAGAACTCGGAGGTGCCGGAGTAACGGTGCTTGGATCGGTTGGACCGGGAAGACGTACGACTACTTCCTCTACATTGCGTCAACGCTTCCGCTTCGGTCTACGAGGGTACATAGACAACACTCTCCCCTCTCGTTGCTATGCATCACCATGATCTTGCATGTGCGTAGGAATTTTTTTGAAATTACTACGTTCCCCAACAGTGGCATCCGAGCCTAGGTTTTATGGTTTGATGTTATATGCACGAGTAGAACACAAGTGAGTTGTGGGCGATATAAGTCATACTGCCTACCAGCATGTCATACTTTGGTTCGGCGGTATTGTTGGATGAAGCGGCCCGGACCGACATTACGCGTATGCTTACGCGAGACCGGTTCTCCCGACGTGCTTTGCACATAGGTGGCTTGCGGGTGACTGTTTCTCCAACTTTAGTTCAACCGAGTGTGGCTACGCCCGGTCCGTGCGAAGGTTAAAATGACATCAACTTGACAAACTATCGTTGTGGTTTTGATGCGTAGGTAAGATTGGTTCTTGCTTAAGCCCGTAGCAGCCACGTAAAACTTGCAACAAACAAAGTAGAGGACGTCTAACTTGTTTTTGCAGGGCATGTTGTGATGTGATATGGTCAAGACATGATGCTAAATTTTATTGTATGAGATGATCATGTTCTGTAACCGAGTTATCGGCAACTGGCAGGAGCCATATGGTTGTCGCTTTATTGTATGCAATGCAAGCGCGCTGTAATGCTTTACTTTATCACTAAGCGGTAGCGATAGTCGTGGAAGCATAAGATTGGCGAGACGACAACGATGCTACGATGGAGATCAAGGTGTCGCGCCGGTGACGATGGTGATCATGATGGTGCTTCGGAGATGGAGATCACAAGCACAAGATGATGATGGCCATATCATATCACTTATATTGATTGCATGTGATGTTTATCTTTTATGCATCTTATCTTGCTTTGATTGACGGTAGCATTATAAGATGATCTCTCACTAAATTATCAAGAAGTGTTCTCCCTGAGTATGCACCATTGCCAAAGTTCGTCGTGCCCAGACACCACGTGATGATCGGGTGTGATAAGCTCTACGTCCATCTACAACGGGTGCAAGCTAGTTTTTGCACACGCAGAATACTCAGGTTAAACTTGACGAGCCTAGCATATGCAGATATGGCCTCGGAACACGGAGACCGAAAGGTCGAGCATGAATCATATAGTAGATATGATCAACATAATGATGTTCACCATTGAAAACTAATCCATTTCACGTGATGATCGGTTATGGTTTAGTTGATTTGGATCACGTGATCACTTAGAGGATTAGAGGGATGTCTATCTAAGTGGGAGTTCTTAAGTAATATGATTAATTGAACTTAAATTTATCATGAACTTAGTACCTGATAGTATCTTTCTTATGTATGTTTGATTGTAGATAGATGGCCCGTGCTGTTGTTCCATTGAATTTTAATGCGTTCCTTGAGAAAGCAAAGTTGAAAGATGATGGTAGCAATTATACGGTCTGGGTCCGTAACTTGAGGATTATCCTCATTGCTGCACAGAAGAATTACGTCCTGGAAGCACCGCTGGGTGCTAGGCCTGCTGCTGGAGCAACACCAGATGTTATGAACGTCTGGCAGAGCAAAGCTGATGACTACTCGATAGTTCAGTGTGCCATGCTTTACGGCTTAGAATCGGGACTTCAACGACGTTTTGAACGTCATGGAGCATATGAGATGTTCCAGGAGTTGAAGTTAATATTTCAAGCAAATGCCCGGATTGAGAGATATGAAGTCTCCAATAAGTTCTATAGCTGCAAGATGGAGGAGAACGGTTCTGTCAGTGAGCATATACTCAAAATGTCTGGGTATAATAATCACTTGAATCAGATGGGAGTTAATCTTCCAGATGATTGCATCATTGACAGAATTCTCCAATCACTGCCACCAAGCTACAAGAGCTTCGTGATGAACTCTAATATGCAAGGGATGAATAAGACTATTCCCGAGCTCTTCACAATGCTGAAAGCTGCGGAGGTAGAAATCAAAAAGGAGCATCAAGTGTTGATGGTCAACAAGACCACTAGTTTCAAGAAAAAGGGCAAAGGGAAGAAGAAGGGGAACTTCAAGAAGAACAGCAAGCAAGTTGCTACCCAAGAGAAGAGACCCAAGTCTGGACCTAAGCCTGAAACTGAGTGCTTCTACTGCAAGCAGACTGGTCACTGGAAGCGGAACTGCCCCAAGTATTTGGCGGATAAGAAGGATGGCAAGGTGAACAAAGGTATATGTGATATACATGTTATTGAGGTGTACCTTACTAGAGCTCGCAGTAGCACCTGGGTATTTGATACTGGTTCTGTTGCTAATATTTGCAACTCGAAACAGGGACTACGGATTAAGCGAACACTGGCAAAGGACGAGGTGACGATGCGCGTGGGAAATGGTTCCAAAGTCGATGTGATCGCGGTCGGCACGCCACCTCTACATCTACCTTCGGGATTAGTATTATACCTAAATAATTGTTATTTGGTGCCAGCGTTGAGCATGAACATTATATCTGGATCTTGTTTGATGCGAGACGGTTATTCATTTAAATCAGAGAATAATGGTTATTCTATTTATATGAGTAATATCTTTTATGGTCATGCACCTTTGAAGAGTGGTCTATTTTTGATGAATCTCGATAGTAGTAACACACATATTCGACACATTCATAATGTTGAACCAAAAGATGCAGAGTTGATAATGATAGTGCAACTTATTTGTGGCACTGCCGTTTAGGTCATATCGGTGTAAAGCGCATGAAGAAACTCCATACTGATGGACTTTTGGAACCACTTGATTATGAATCATTGGTACTTGCGAACCGTGCCTTAGTAAGATGACAAAAACACCGTTCTCCGGTACTATGGAGAGAGCAACAGATTTGTTGGAAATCATACATACAGATGTATGTGGTCCGATGAATATTGAGGCTCGTGGCGGATATCGTTATTTTCTCACCTTCACAGATGACTTAAGCAGATATGGGTATATCTACTTAATGAAACAAGTCTGAAACATTTGAAAAGTTCAAAGAATTTCAGAGTGAAGTTGAAAATCATCGTAACAAGAAAATAAAGTTTCTACGATCTGATCGTGGAGGAGAATATTTGAGTTACGAGTTTGGTGTACATTTTGAAAAATTGTGGAATAGTTTCGCAACTCACGCCACCCGGAACACCACAGCGTAATGGTGTGTCCGAACATCGTAATCGTACTTTACTAGATATGGTGCGATCTATGATGTCTCTTACCGATCTACCACTATCGTTTTGGGGTTATGCATTAGAGACGGCCGCATTCACGTTAAATAGGGCACCATCAAAATCCGTTGAGACGACGCCTTATGAACTGTGGTTTGGCAAGAAACCAAAGTTGTCGTTTCTTAAAGTTTGGGGCTGCGATGCTTATGTGAAAAAGCTTCAACCTGATAAGCTCGAACCCAAATCGGAGAAATGTGTCTTCATAGGATATCCAAAGGAAACTATTGGATACACCTTCTATCACAGATCCGAAGGCCAAGACTTTGTTACTAATTCGGAAACTTTCTGGAGAAGGAGTTTCTCTCGAAGAGTGAGTGGGAGGAAAAGTAGAACTTGATGAGGTAACTTGAACCGCTCCCCTTATTGGAAAGTAGTAACATCACAGAAACCAGTTTCTGTAACACCTACACCAATTAGTGAGGAAGCTAATGATAATGATCATGAAACTTCAGAACAAGATAACTACTTGAACTCGTAGATCAACCAGAGTGAGATCCGCACCGAGTGAGGTACGGTAACCTTTTTCTGGAAGTCATGCTACTAGATCATGATGAACCTACGAACTATGAAGTCGATGGTGAGCCCAGATTCCGCAATGGCTTGAAGCCATGAAATCTGAGATGGGATCCATGTATGAGAACAAAGTGTGGACTTTGGTTGACTTGCCCGATGATCGGCAAGCAATTGAGAATAAATGGATCTTCAAGAAGAAGACTGACGCTGACGGTAATATTACTGTCTACAAAGCTCGACTTGTCGCAAAAGGTTTTCGGCAAGTTCAAGGGATTGACTACGATGAGACCTTCTCACCCGTAGCGATGCTTAAGTCTGTCCGAATCATGTTAGCAATTGCCGCATTTTATGATTATGAAATTTGGCAGATGGATGTCAAAACTGCATTCCTGAATGGATTTCTGGAAGAAGAGTTGTATATGATGCAACCAGAAGGTTTTGTCGATCCAAAGGGAGCTAACAAAGTGTGCAAGCTCCAGCGATCCATTTATGGACTGGTGCAAGCCTCTCGGAGTTGGAATAAACGCTTTGATAGTGTGATCAAAGCATTTGGTTTTATACAGACTTTTGGAGAAGCCTGTATTTACAAGAAAGTGAGTGGGAGCTCTGTAGCATTTCTGATATTATATGTGGATGACATATTACTAATTGGAAATGATATAGAATTTCTGGATAGCATAAAGGGATACTTGAATAAAAGTTTTTCAATGAAAGACCTCGGTGAAGCTGCTTACATATTGGGCATTAAGATCTATAGAGATAGATCAAGACGCTTAATTGGACTTTCACAAAGCACATACCTTGACAAAGTTTTGAAGAAGTTCAAAATGGATCAAGCAAAGAAAGGGTTCTTGCCTGTGTTACAAGGTGTGAAGTTGAGTAAGACTCAATGCCCGACCACTGCAGAAGATAGAGAGAAAATGAAAGATGTTCCCTATGCTTCAGCCATAGGCTCTATCATGTATGCAATGCTGTGTACCAGACCTGATGTGTGCCTTGCTATAAGTCTAGCAGGGAGGTACCAAAGTAATCCAGGAGTGGATCACTGGACAGCGGTCAAGAACATCCTGAAATACCTGAAAAGGACTAAGGATATGTTTCTCGTTTATGGAGGTGACAAAGAGCTATCATAAATGGTTACGTCGATGCAAGCTTTGACACTGATCCGGACGATTCTAAATCGCAAACCGGATACGTGTTTACATTAAACGGTGGAGCTGTCAGTTGGTGCAGTTCTAAACAAAGCGTCGTGGCGGGATCTACGTGTGAAGCGGAGATACATAGCTGCTTCGGAAGCAGCAAATGAAGGAGTCTGGATGAAGGAGTTCATATCCGATCTAGGTGTCATACCTAGTGCATCGGGTCCAATGAAAATCTTTTGTGACAATACTGGTGCAATTGCCTTGGCAAAGGAATCCAGATTTCACAAGAGAACCAAGCACATCAAGAGACGCTTCAATTCCATCTGGGATCTAGTCCAGGTGGGAGACATAGAGATTTGCAAGATACATACGGATCTGAATGTAGCAGAGAATTGTATTAACCGGAAACATAATACATGTGTGAATACATAGACAAACTAAGTGTCACTAGTATGCCTCTACTTGACTAGCTCATTAATCAAAGATGGTTATGTTTCCTAACCATGAACAAAGAGTTGTTATTTGATTAATGGGATCACATCATTAGGTGAATGATCTGATTGACATGACCCATTCCATTAGCTTAGCACCCGATCATTTAGTATGTTGCTATTGCTTTCTTCATGACTTATACATGTTCCTATGACTATGAGATTATGCAACTCCCATTTGCCGGAGGAACACTTTGGGTGCTACCAAACGTCACAACGTAACTGGGTGACTATAAAGGAGCACTACAGGTGTCTCCAAAGGTAGATGTTGGGTTGGCGTATTTCGAGATTAGGATTTGTCACTCCGATTGTCGGAGAGGTATCTCTGGGCCCTCTCGGTAATGCACATCACATAAGCCTTGCAAGCATTGCAGCTAATAAGTTAGTTGTGAGATGATGTATTACAGAACGAGTAAAGAGACTTGCCGGTAACGAGATTGAACTAGGTATTGGATACCGACGATCGAATCTCGGGCAAGTAACATACCGATGACAAAGGGAACAAGGTATGTTGTTATGCGGTCTGACCGATAAAGATCTTCGTAGAATATGTAGGAGCCAATATGGGCATCCAGGTCCCGCTATTGGTTATTGACCGGAGATTTGTCTCAGTCATGTCTACATTGTTCTCGAACCATAGGGTCCGCACACTTAATGTTACGATGAAAGTTATTATGAGTTTATGCATTTTGATGTACCGAAGTTAGTTCGGAGTCCCAGATGTGATCACAGACATGACGAGGAGTCTCGAAATGGTCGAGACATAAAGATTGATATATTGGAAGCCTATATTTGGACATCGGAATCGTTCCAGGTGAAATTGGCATTTTACCGGAGTACCGGGGGGTTACCGGAACCCGCCGAGGGGTTTATTGGGCCTACATGGGCCTTGAGGGAGAAGAGAGAAGGAGGCAGGAGGTGGCCGCGCGCCCTTCCCCTTCCTAGTCCGAATAGGACAAGGGAAGGGGGGCGGCGCCCCCCCTTTCCTTCCTCTCTTCCTCCTCTTTCCCCTCTCTCCTTGTCCAACTAGGAGTCCTACTCCCGGTGGGAGTAGGACTCCCCTTGACGCGCCCACCTTGGCCGGCCGCCCCCTCCCCCTTGGCTCCTTTATATACGGAGGCAGGGGGCACCCTAGGACACACAAGTTGATCCACGTGATCGTTCCTTAGCCGTGTGCGGTGCCCCCTGCCACCATATTCCACCTCGGTCATATCGTTGTAGTGCTTAGGCGAAGCCCTGCGTCGGTAGAACATCATCATTGTCACCACGCCGTTGTGCTGACGGAACTCATCCCCGAAGCTTTGCTGGATCGGAGCCCGGGGATCGTCATCGAGCTGAACGTGTGCTAAGAACTCGGAGGTGCCGGAGTAACGGTGCTTGGATCGGTCGGATCGGGAAGACGTACGACTACTTCCTCTACGTTGTGTCAATGCTTCCGTTGCGATCTACAAGGGTACGTAGATCATACTGTCCCCTCCCGTTGCTATGCATCACCATGATCTTGTGTGTGCGAAGGAAATTTTTGGAAATTACTACGTTCCCCAACATTGTATATATAGGAGATGCCTTTAGTACCGGTTGGAGCCACCAACCGGTACTAAAGGCCAACTTTGGTCAGGCAAAGAGGCGGGAAGAGCAGGCCTTTAGTACCGGTTGGTGGCTCCAACCGGTACTAAAGGGTAGTCTTTAGTACCGGTTGGAGCCACCAACCGGTACTAAAGGCCTCGCGCTGCCACCCCAAAGTTTAGTCCCACCTCGCCCGGCGAAGGGCAGCCGCACTGGTTTATAAACCCAGCCGCGGCTACCTCTTCGAACTCCTCTATATAGCAGGCTTCTGGGCCTAATTAATTAGGGCGCGCTGCCCTGTGAGTCTGCTGGCCCTTCTGGGCCTGCATTTGCACACCCTAGGTCTGGCAGGCCCACTGGGCAGCGCGCCAACAAATTTTTTATATAGTTTTTTCTTTTCTGCATTACTTATTTTCCTCTATTTATTTTTGAGTAATTTTTATATAGTTTTTTCTTTTCTGCATTATTTATTTTCTTCTATTTATTTTTGAGTAATTTTTTTGTATAGTTTTTTTTATTTTCTGCATTATTTATTTTCTTCTGGAAATTGAATGCTGCATACTGAACAATTAGGTAAATGACCGAAAAACAACAAATGATGTCAGAACATGTTGGAAATTGATGACATCGCTTTAAATGCTGCATACTGAACACAAAAGAAGTCCGGAGTTCAAATAAGTTTAAAAAACATTGAAGTGGCCATGTAACAGATGAGTTCTCGTCCGAAACCATGATACTCCGAAAGAGTTTGTACAGTTTGTACATGAAGTGCGTCCAGTTTTTGCCGTGACCCTCTCTACTCTTTCGTGCATGCTATGCGGGTGATATGATGATACCATGCCAAGTTTCAACATTTTCAGGATTCATTTTGTAGTGATTTTCAATTTCACAGTCATTTAGCTCTCTAAACAATTAGGTAAATGACCGAAAAACAACAAATGATGTCAGAACATGTTGGAAATTGATGACGTCGCTTT
>NC_053024.1:687263805-687343274 GCF_003073215.2 Triticum urartu
ATGATCGGCAAGCAATTGAGAATAAATGGATCTTCAAGAGGAAGACGGACGCTGATAGTAGTGTTACTATCTACAAAGCTAGAATTTTCGCAAAAGGTTTTCGACAAGTTCAAGGTGTTGACTACGATGAGAGTTTCTCACTCGTATCTATGCTTAAGTCTGTCCGAATCATGTTAGCAATTGCCGCATTTTATGAAATCTGGCAAATGGATAAACAAAACTGCATTCCTTAATAGATTTATTAAAGAAGAGTTGTATATGATACAACCAGAAGGTTTTGTCAATCCTAAAGGTGCTAACAAAATATGCAAGCTCCAGCGATCCATCTATGGACTGGTGCAAGCATCTCGGAGTTGGAATATACGCTTTGATAAGTTGATCAAAGCATATAGTTTTATACAGACTTGCGATGAAGCCTGTATTTACAAGAAAGTGAGTGGGAGCACTACAACATTTCTGATAAGTATATGTGAATGACATATTGTTGATCGGAAATAACGTAGAATTATTCTGCAAAGCATAAAGGAGTGTTTGAAAGGAATTTTCCAAAGAAAGACCTCGGTGAAGCTGCTGACATATTGAACATCAAGATCTATAGAGATAGATCAAGACGTTTGATAAGTTTTTTTCAATGAGTACATACCTTGACAAGATTTTGAAGTAGTTCAAAATAGAACAGTCAAAGAAAAAGTTCTTGTCTGTGTTACAAGGTGTGAAATTGAGTAAGACTCAAAACCCGACCACGATAGAAGATAGAAAGAGAATGAAAGTCATTCCCTATGCCTCAGCCATAGGTTCTATAAAGTATGCCATGCTATGTACCAGATCTATTGTATACCCTACACTGATTTTGGCAAGGTAGTACAATAGTGATCTAGGAGTAGACCACTGGACAGCGGTCAAAATTATCCTTAGTGGAATAAGGATATGTTTCTCGATTATGGAGGTGACAAAAAGGTTCGTCGTAAAGGGTTACGTCGATGCAAGTTTTGACACTAATCCAGATGACTCTAAGTCTCAATCTGGATACATATTGAAAGTAGGAGCAATTAGCTAGAGTAGCTCTGTGCAGAGCATTGATGACATAGAAATTTGCAAAATACATACGGATCTGAATGTGGCAGACCCGTTGACTAAACTTCTCTCACAAGAAAAACATGATCACACCTTAGTACTCTTTGGGTGTTAATCGCATAGCGATGTGAACTAGATTACTGAATCTAGTAAACCCTTTGGGTGTTGGTCACATGAAGATGTGAACTAATCACATAAAGATGTGAACTATTAGTGTTAAATCACATGGTGATGTGAACTAGATTATTGACTCTAGTGCAAAGACTGAAGGAAGACTTTAAAGTTATCATTTATTTCCTTATATCGTGATAAATGTTTATTATTCATGCTAGAATTGTATTAACCGGAAACATAATACATGTGTGAATACATAGACAAACAGAGTGTCACTAGTATGCCTCTACTTGACTAGCTCGTTAATCAAAGATGGTTATGTTTCCTAACCATGGACAAAGAGTTGTTATTTGATTAAACGGGATCACATCATTAGGTGAATGATCTGATTGACATGACCCATTCCATTAGCTTAGCACCCGATCGTTTAGTATGTTGCTATTGCTTTCTTCATGACTTATACATGTTCCTATGACTATGAGATTATGCAACTCCCGTTTGCCAGAGGAACACTTTGTGTGCTACCAAACGTCACAACGTAACTGGGTGATTATAAAGGTGCTCTACAGGTGTCTCCAAAGGTACATGTTGGGTTGGCGTATTTTGAGACTAGGATTTGTCACTCCGATTGTCGGAGAGGTATCTCTGGGCCCTCTCGGTAATGCACATCACATAAGCCTTGCAAGCATTGCAACTAATGAGTTAGTTGTGAGATGATGTATTACAGAACGAGTAAAGAGACTTGCCGGTAACGAGATTGAACTAGGTATTGAGATACCGACGATCGAATCTCGGGCAAGTAACATACCGATGACAAAGGGAACAACGTATGTTGTTATGCGGTCTGACCGATAAAGATCTTCGTAGAATATGTAGGAGCCAATATGAGCATCCAGGTTCCGCTATTGGTTATTGACCGGAGACGTGTCTCGGTCATGTCTACATTGTTCTCGAACCCGTAGGGTCCGCACGCTTAAGGTTTCGATGACAGTTATATCATGAGTTTATGAGTTTTGATGTACCAAAGTTAGTTCGGAGTCCCGGATGTGATCACGGACATGACGAGGAGTCTCGAAATGGTCGAGACATAAAGATTTATATATTGGACGGCTATATTCGGACACCGGAAGTGTTCCAGGTGATTTCGGAGAAAACCAGAGAGCTGGAGGGTTACAGGAACCCCCCCGGGAGAAGTAATGGGCCATATGGGCCTTAGTGGAGAGAGAGAGGGGCTGCCAGAGGTGGGCCGCGCGCCTCCTCCTCCCTGGTCCGAATTGGACTAGGAGAGGGGGTGGCGGCGCCCCCCTTTCCCTCTCCCTCCCCACTTCTTTCCCCCTCCTAGTAGGAGTCCTACTCCTACTAGGAGGAGGACTCCTCCTGGCGCGCCTACAGGGGCCGGCCGGCCTCCTCCCCTTGCTCCTTTATATACGGGGGCAGGGGGGCACCCCTAGACACACAAGTTGATCTTCGTGATCGTTCCTTAGCCGTGTGCGGTGCCCCCCTCCACCATATTCCACCTCGGTCATATTGTAGCGGTGCTTAGGCGAAGCCCTACAACAGTAGAACATCAAGATCGTCACCACGCCGTCGTGCTGACGGAACTCCTCCCCGGCGCTTTGCTGGATCGGAGCCCGGGGATCGTCATCGAGCTGAACGTGTGCTAGAACTCAGAGGTGCCGTAGTTTCGGTGCTTGATCGGTCGGGCCGTGGAGACGTATGACTACATCAACCAAACGCTTCCGTTGTTGATCTACAAGGGTACGTAGATCACACTCTCCCCTCTCGTTGCTATGCATCACCATGATCTTGCGTGTGCATAGGAAATTTTTTGAAATTACTACGTTCCCCAACAGTGGCATCCGAGCCTAGGTTTTATGTGTTGATGTTATATGCACGAGTAGAACACAAGTGAGTTGTGGGCGATATAAGTCATACTGCTTACCAGCATGTCATACTTTGGTTCGGCGGTATTGTTGGACGAAGCGGCCCGGACCGACATTACGCGTACGCTTACGTGAGACCGGTTCTCCCGACGTGCTTTGCACATAGGTGGCTTGCGGGTGACAGTTTCTCCAACTTTAGTTGAACCGAGTGTGGCTACGCCCGGTCCTTGCGAAGGTTAAAACAGCACCAACTTGACAAACTATCGTTGTGGTTTTGATGCGTAGGTAAGATTGGTTCTTGCTTAAGCCCGTAGCAGCCACGTAAAACTTGCAACAATAAAGTAGAGGACGTCTAACTTGTTTTTGCAGGGCATGTTGTGATGTGATATGGTCAAGACATGATGCTAAATTTTATTGTATTAGATGATCATGTTTTGTAACCGAGTTATCGGCAACTGGCAGGAGCCATATGGTTGTCGCTTTATTGTATGCAATGCAATCGCGCTGTAATGCTTTACTTTATCACTAAGCGGTAGCGATAGTCATGGAAGCATAAGATTGGCGTGACGACAACGACGCTACTATGGAGATCAAGGTGTCGCGCCGGTGACGATGGTGATCACGACGGTGCTTCAATGGAGATCACAAGCACAAGATGATGATGGCCATATCATATCACTTATATTGATTGCATGTGATGTTTATCTTTTATGCATCTTATCTTGCTTTGATTGACGGTAGCATTATAAGATGATCTCTCACTAATTATCAAGAAGTGTTCTCCCTGAGTATGCACCGTTGTGAAAGTTCTTCGTGCTGAGACACCACGTGATGATCTGGTGTGATAGGCTCTACGTTCAAATACAACGGGTGCACAACAGTTGCACACGCGGAATACTCAGGTTATACTTGACGAGCCAAGCATATACAGATATGGCCTCGGAACACGGAGACCGAAAGGTCGAGCGTGAATCATATAGTAGATATGATCAACATAGTGATGTTCACCAATGAAACTACTCCATCTCACGTGATGATCGGACATGGTTTAGTTGATTTGGATCACGTAATCACTTAGAGGATTAGAGGGATGTCTATCTAAGTGGGAGTTCTTAAGTAATATGATTAATTGAACTTAAATTTATCATGAACTTAGTCCTGGTAGTATTTTGCAAATCATGTTGTAGATCAATAGCTCGCATTGTTGCTTCCCTGTATTTATTTTGATATGTTCCTAGAGAAAATTGTGTTGAAAGATGTTAGTAGCAATGATGCGGATTGGATCCGTGATCTGAGGTTTATCCTCATTGCTGCACAGAAGAATTATGTCCTTGATGCACCGCTAGGTGACGGACCTATTGCAGGAGCAGATACAGACGTTATGAACGTTTGGCTAGCTCAATATGATGACTACTTGATAGTTTAGTGCACCATGCTTAATGGCTTAGAATCGGGACTTCAAAGACGTTTTGAACGTCATGGAGCATGTGGGATGTTCCAGGAGTTGAAGTTAATATTTCAAGCAAATACCCGAGTTGAGAGATATGAAGTCTCCAACAAGTTCTATAGCTAAAAGATGGAGGATAATCGCTCAACTAGTGAGCATTTGCCCAGATTGTCTGAGTACTACAATCGCTTGAATCAAGTGGGAGTTAATCTTCCAGATAAGATAGTGATTGACAGAATTCTCTAGTCACCATCACCAAGTTAGTAGAACTTCGTGATGAACTATGATATGCAAGGGATAATGGAAACGATTCCCAAGCTCTTCGTAATGCGAAAATTGACGAAGGTAGAAATCGAGAAAAACATCAAGTGTTGATGGTAGACAAGACCACTAGTTTCAAGAAAAGGGCAGAGGGAAGAAGGGGAACTTCAAGAAGAACAGCAAGCAAGTTGCTGCTCAAGTGAAGAAGCCCAAGTCTGGTCCTAAGCCTGAGAATAAGTGTTTCTACTGCAAAGGGACTGGTCACTGGAAGCGGAACTACCCCAAGTGATTGGCAGATAAGAAGGATGGCAAAGTGAACATAAGTATATTTGATATACATGTTATTGATGTGTACTTTACTAGTGTTTATAGCAACCCCTCAGTATTTATACTAGTTCAGTTGCTAAGATTAGTAACTCGAAACGGGAGTTGCAGAATAAACAGAGACTAGTTAAGGGTGAAGTGACGATGTGTGTTGGAAGTGGTTCCAAGATTGATATGATCATCATCGCACACTCCCTATACTTTCGGGATTAGTGTTGAACCTGAATAAGTGTTATTTGGTGTTTGCGTTAAGCATGAATATGATTTGATCATGTTTATTGTAATACAGTTATTCATTTAAGTAAGAGAATAAATTGTTGTTCTGTTTACATGAATAAAACCTTATATGGTTACACACCCAATGAAAATAGTTCGTTGGATCTCGATCGTAGTGATACACATAATCATAATATTGAAACCAAAAGATGCAAAGTTAATAATGATAGTGCAACTTATTTGTAGCACTGCCGTTTAGGTCATATTGGTGTAAAGCGCATGAAGAAACTCCATGCTGATGGGATTTTCGAATCACTTGATGCTTGCGAACCATGCCTCATGGGCAAGATGACTAAGACTCCGTTCTCCGGAGCGAGCAACTGACTTATTGGAAATAATACATACTGATGTATGCGGTCCGATAAGTGTTAAGGCTCACGGCAAGTATCATTATTTTCTGAACTTCACAGATGATTTGAGCAGATATGGGTATATCTACTTGATGAAACATAAGTCCGAAACATTTGAAAAGTTCAAAGAATTTCAGAGTGAAGTGGAAAATCATCGTGACAAGAAAATAAAGTTTCTACGATCTGATCGCGGAGACAAATATTTGAGTTACGAGCTTGGTCTTCAATTAAAACAATGTGGAATAGTTTCACAAACTCATGCCACATGGAACACCACAGCATAATGGTGTGTCCGAACGTCATAACCATACTTTATTGGATATAGTGCAATCTATGATGTCTCTTACCGATCTACCACTATCGTTTTGGGGTTATGCATTAGAGACAGCTGCATTCACGTTAAAAGGGCACCATCTAAATCTGTTGAGACGACACCGTATGAACTGTGGTTTGGCAAGAAACCAAAGTTGTCGTTTCTTAAAGTTTGGGGTTGCAATGCTTATGTGAAAAAGTTTCATCCTGATAAGCTCAAACCCAAATCGGAAAAGTGTGTCTTCATAGGATACCCAAAAGGTTACTGTTGGGTACACCTTCTATCACAGATCCAAAGGCAAGACATTCGTTGCTAAGAATGGATCCTTTCTAGAGAAGGAGGTTCTCTCGAAAGAAGTGAGTGGGAGGAAAGTAGAACTTGATAAGGTAATTGTACCTTCTCCCTTATTGGAAAGTAGTTCATCACAGAAATCTGTTCCTGTGACTACTACACCAATTAGTGAGGAAGCTAATGATGATGATCATGTAACTTCAGATCAAGTTACTACCGAATCTCGTAGGTAAACCAGAGTGAGATCCGCACCAGAGTGGTACGGTAATCCTGTTCTGGAAGTCATGCTACTTGACCATGACGAACCTACGAACTATGAAGAAGCGATGGTGAGCCCAGATTCCGCAAAATGGCTTGAGGCCATGAAATCTGAGATGGGATCCATGTATGAGAACAAAGTATGGACTTTGGTTGACTTGCCCGATGATCGGCAAGCAATTGAGAATAAATGGATCTTCAAGAGGAAGACGGACGCTGATAGTAGTGTTACTATCTACAAAGCTAGAATTGTCGCAAAAGGTTTTCGACAAGTTCAAGGTGTTGACTACGATGAGAGTTTCTCACTCGTATCTATGCTTAAGTCTGTCCGAATCATGTTAGCAATTGCCGCATTTTATGAAATCTGGCAAATGGATAAACAAAACTGCATTCCTTAATAGATTTATTAAAGAAGAGTTGTATATGATACAACCAGAAGGTTTTGTCAATCCTAAAGGTGCTAACAAAATATGCAAGCTCCAGCGATCCATCTATGGACTGGTGCAAGCATCTCGGAGTTGGAATATACGCTTTGATAAGTTGATCAAAGCATATAGTTTTATACAGACTTGCGATGAAGCCTGTATTTACAAGAAAGTGAGTGGGAGCACTACAACATTTCTGATAAGTATATGTGAATGACATATTGTTGATCGGAAAATGATATAGAATTTCTGGATAGCATAAAGGGATACTTGAATAAGAGTTTTTCAATGAAAGACCTCGGTGAAGATGCTTACATATTAGGCATTAAGATCTATAGAGATAGATCAAGACGCTTAATTGGACTTTCACAAAGCACATACCTTGACAAAGTTTTGAAAAAGTTCAAAATGGATTAATCAAAGAAAGGATTCTTGCCTGTGTTACAAGGTGTGAAATTGAGTAAGACTCAATGCCCGACCAATGCAGAAGATAGAGAGAAAATGAAAGATGTTCCCTATGCTTCAGCCATAGGCTCTATCATGTATGCAATGCTGTGTACCAGACCTGATGTGTGTCTTGCTATAAGTCTAGCATGGCGGTACCAAAGTAATCCAGGAGTGGATCACTGGACAGCGATCAAGAACATCCTGAAATACCTGAAAAGGATTAAGGATATGTTTCTCATATATGGAGGTGAAAAAGAGCTCATCGTAAATGGTTATGTTGATGCAAGCTTTGACACTGATCCGGACGATTCTAAATCGCAAACCGAATACGTATTTACATTAAACGGTGGAGCTGTCAGTTGGTGCAGTTCTAAACAAAGCGTTGTGGCGGGATCTACATGTGAAGCGGAGTACATAGTTGCTTCGGAAGCAGCAAACGAAGGTGTCTGGATGAAGGAGTTCATATCCGATCTAGGTGTCATACCTAGTGCATCGGGTCCAATGAAAATCTTTTGTGACAATACTGGTGCAATTGCCTTGGCAAAGGAATCCATATTTCACAAGAGAACCAAGCACATCAAGAGACGCTTCAATTCCATCCGGGATCTAGTCCAGGTGGGAGACATAGAGATTTGCAAGATACATACGGATCTGAATGTTGCAGACCCATTGACTAAGCCTCTTCCACGAGCAAAACATGATCAGCACCAAAGCTCCATGGGTGTTAGAATCATTACTGTGTAATCTAGATTATTGACTCTAGTGCAAGTGGGAGACTGAAGGAAATATGCCCTAGAGGCAATAATAAAGTTATTATTTATTTCCTTATATCATGATAAATGTTTATTATTCATGCTAGAATTGTATTAACCGGAAACATAATACATGTGTGAATACATAGACAAACAGAGTGTCACTAGTATGCCTCTACTTGACTAGCTCGTTAATCAAAGATGGTTAAGTTTCCTAGCCATTGACATGGGTTGTCATTTGATTAATGGGATCACATCATTTGGATAATGATGTGATTGACATGACCCATTCCGTTGGCTTAGCACACGATCATTTAGTATGTTGCTATTGCTTTCTTCATGACTTATACATGTTCCTATGACTATGAGATTATGCAACTCCCGTTTACTGGAGGAACACTTTATGTGCTACCAAACGTCACAACATAACTGGGTGATTATAAAGGTGCTCTACAGGTGTCTCCAAAGGTACTTGTTGGGTTGGCGTATTTCGAGATTAGGATTTGTCACTCCAATTGTCGGAGAGGTATCTCTGGGCCCTTTCGGTAATTCTCATCACTTAAGCCTTGCAAGCATTCCAACTAATGAGTTAGTTGTGGGATGATGTATTACGGAAGGAGTAAAGAGACTTGCCGGTAACGAGATTGAACTAGGTATTGAGATACCGACGATCGAATCTCGGGCAAGTAACATACCGATGACAAAGGGAACAACGTATGTTGTTATGCGGTCTGACCGATAAAGATCTTCGTAGAATATGTGGGAGCCAATATGAGCATCCAGGTTCCGCTATTGGTTATTGACCGGAGACATGTCTCGGTCATGTCTACATTGTTCTCGAACCCGTAGGGTTCGCACGCTTAAGGTTTCGATGACAGTTATATTATGAGTTTATGAGTTTTGATGTACCGTAGTTGGTTCGGAGTCCCGGATATGATCGCGGACATAACAAGGAGTCTCGAAATGGTCGAGACATAAAGATTGATATATTGGACGGCTATATTCGGACACCAGAAGTGTTCCGAGGAAGTTTCGGATAAAACCGGAGTACCGGGGGGTTACCGGAACCCCCCGGAGGGTTAATGGGCCTCATGGGCCTAAAGTGGAGAAGAGGAGGGGCTGCCAGGGCAGGCCGCGCGCCCCCTCTCCCCCTAGTCCGAATTGGACAAGGAGGGAGGGGCGGCGCCCCCCCTTTCCTTCCTCTCCTCTCTCCCTTCCTTCCCCCTCTCCTACTTGGACAAGGAAAGGGAGGGGAGTCCTACTCCCGGTAGGAGTAGGACTCCTACTGCGCGCCTCCTACTAGGGCCGGCCGCACCCTCCCTTGGCTCCTTTATATACGGAGGCAGGGGGCACCCCTAGACACACAAGTTGATCCACGTGATCGTTTTCTTAGCCGTGTGCGGTGCCCCCTTCCACCATAATCCTCGATAATATTGTAGCGGTGCTTAGGCGAAGCCCTGCGACGGTAGAACATCAAGATCGTCACCACGCCGTCGTGCTGACGGAACTCTTCCCCGACACTTTGCTGGATCGGAGTCCGGGGATCGTCATCGAGCTGAACGTGTGCCTAGAACTCGGAGGTGTCGTAGTTTCGGTGCTTGATCGGTCAGGCCGTGAGACGTACGACTACATCAACCAAACGCTTCCGTTGTCGATCTACAAGGGTAAATAGATCACACTCTCCCCTCTCGTTGCTATGCATCACCATGATCTTGCGTGTGCGTAGGAATTTTTTTGAAATTACTACGAAACCCATCATTATTCACCTCCGGCAAAACTATTTGTCAGGGCTTCAAAGCCAAAGTTCTCAGATGCTGCAGTTAGACTCATTGCTTCGAAGCCACCCTTGAAGATGTGGGTGGCTAAGAAAGCTTAACTCTCTTTTGCAGGGAAAGGTCTCCAGCCGAAAATCAAATGCCGTCTGAAGCTATTTGTCCTATCAGTCCTAACCTTGATCTAGCTTTCATAATCCACTTGCTCATCAAATGTTTATGCTTCACAATGCTCTTCGTGAAGCCTATCCCCCTAACTGCACTGTAGGGTATGACACAGCTGCTTCAGAATGGATTATTGATAGTGGATGTACTAATCACATGACTGGAACGAAGTCTTCTCATGGACTCAACCTTACGTCCATCTGACAAAAGTCACATCACATTTGCTGATACTGTAAAAGCAAGGTATTGGGTCTAGGTAGAGTTGCAATCTCAAAGGATCAACACATGGATAAAGTGATGCTTGTTGAATCCCTTGGTTTCAACTTAATGTCTGTCTCAATGCTTTGCGTATTTGAACATGATTGTGATATTTGGAAAATATCGTTGCCTTGTTCTAATGGAATCTGACAAGTCTCTAGTCTTTGAAGGGTATCGGAAAGATGATTTGTACATGGTAGATTTCTCAGCAGGACCACAGCTTGCCGTATGTCTTCTTGCAAAAGCTTCAGAGTGCTGGCTCTGGCATCGGAGGCTAGGGCATGCTGGCATGAGGAACTTGCATACTCTTGCAAAGAAGAAGCACGTCATAGGCATCGAGGGCATCAAGTTCAAGAAGGATCACTTATGCGGTGCCTGCGAAGCTGGAAAGATGACGAGGGCCAAGCATCCCTCGAAGACAATCATGACAACGACTCAACCCTTCGAACTGCTACACATGGACCTCTTTGGCCCTACTCACTACTCTACCCTTACTACTACTGCTTGTCTCTATGGCTTCGTCATTGTTGATGATTATTCAAGATATACATGGGTACATATAATCCTCTACAAGACTGAAGTGCAGGATGTCTTCAGACGCTTCGCCAATCGAGCCATGAACAACTATGGCGTCAAGATCAAGCACATCAGAAGTGACAATGGCACTGAATTCAAGAACACGGCCTCGACACTTATCTTGATACATTGGGCATCACTCATGAGTTCTCAGCTCCGTACACGCCGCAGCAGAATGGCATCGTGGAACGCAAGAACAGAACACTCATTGAGATGGCTCGGACGATGCTCGATGAATACAAGACACCAAGAAAGTTCTGGCCTGAAGCTATTGATACTGCATGCCATGTCATCAACCGTGTTTATCTTCACAAGCTTCTGAAGAAAACATCCTATGAACTCCTCACTGGTAAGAAGCCAAATGTCAGTTACTTCAGAGTATTTGGTGCTAGGTGCTGGATCAAGGATCCACATCACACTTCAAAATTTGCACCGAAAGCACATGAAGGTTTTATGCTTGGTTACGGAAAGGATTCGCACTCCTACAGAGTCTTCAACCTCTTTCACTATAAAGTGGTTGAAACTGTGGATGTGCGGTTCGATGAGACTAACGGCTCGCAAAGAGAGCACCTGCCAAATGTGCTAGATGAAATTCCACCCAGTGAATCCATCAAGCTTATGGGAACTGGAGAAATCATACCGTCTGAAGTACAGCCTGAAGAGGAACTTATCATTTCTGCACCTAATCAACCTGAAGACAATGCTCAGCCTGAAGACAATCCTTCAAACGATGACAATGATCAGCAAGAGCAAAATCTTCGTCCAGTTCATCCTCGTGTTGCAAATGAAGTACAGATTGAGAAGATAATTGATAGCATCAATGCACCTGGTCCACTCACTCGTTCAAGGGCAACACAACTAGCAAATTTCTGTGGGCACTTTGCATTCGTCTCAATATCTGAACCCAAGAAAGTTGATGAAGCCTTCATGGAACCTGAATGGATTCAAGCTATGCAAGAAGAGCTTCAACAGTTCGAGCTGAATAATGTATGGGAACTGGTCAAGCGTCCTGATCCTCGTAAACACAATATCATAGGCACTAAATGGATATATCGCAACAAGCAAGATGAGCATGGTCAAGTTGTCAGAAACAAGGCTCGTCTCGTTGCTCAAGGATACACTCAAGTTGAAGGAATTGACTTCGATGAAACATTTGCTCCTGTGGCTAGGCTTGAAGCTATACGCATACTGCTAGCCTATGCAAATCATCATAACATCCTTCTGTATCAAATGGATGTGAAGAGTGCCTTTCTCAATGGCAAGATTGAAGAAGAAGTGTATGTTGCACAACCGCCTGGTTTTGAAGATCCAAAACATCCTGACATGGTTTACAAGCTCAACAAGGCACTGTATGGCCTCAAACAAGCCCCTCGTGCTTGGTATGACACACTCAAAGACTTCCTGAAGAGCAAAGGCTTCAAACCTGGTTCCCTGGATCCCACACTCTTCACGAAGACATATGATGGTGAACTGTTTGTGTGCCAAATATATGTGGATGACATTATCTTCGGCTGCACTAATCAGAAATACAATGATGAGTTTGGATACATGATGCAAGAGCAATATCAGATGTCCATGATGGGTGAGCTGAAGTTCTTCCTTGGTCTTCAAATACGGCAGCAACGCAACTCTTCATATCTCAAGAGAAATACCTCAAAGATTGCCTGAAGAAGTTTGGAATGCAAGACTGCAAAGGTTATACGACGCCAATGCCAACCAAAAGTCATCTGGGTCCTGACGCCAATGGTAAAGAGTTCGATCAAAAGGTATACCGCTCCATGATTGGTTCTTTGCTTTATTTATGTGCATCTAGGCCAGATATCATGCTTAGTGTTTGCATGTGTGCCCGATTCCAAGCGGCACCAAAGGAATCGCATCACTTAGCTGTGAAGCGAATTCTTCGATATTTGGCTTACACCCCAACACTAGGATTATGGTATCCAAAGGGCTCAGAGTTTGATCTAGTTGGATTCTCGGATGCTGATTATGCTGGTGACAAGGTGGATCGCAAGTCTACATCAGGCACATGTCACTTTCTGGGACGATCACTTGTGTGTTGGTCTTCAAAGAAGCAGAACTGTGTATCTCTCTCCACTGCTGAATCTGAATACATTGCTGCTGGATCTTGCTGCGCTCAGCTTCTATGGATGAAGCAAACACTCAAAGACTATGGCATTCATCTGAAGCAAGTGCCACTCTACTGCGACAATGAAAGCGCCATCAAGATCGCCAACAACCCAGTTCAGCACTCGAAGACAAAGCACATTCAGATCCGTCATCACTTTCTCAGAGATCATGTCATGAAGGAAGATATTGATATCATTGACGTCAACACTGAAGAGCAACTGGCAGATATCTTCACAAAGCCCTTGGATGAGAAAAGGTTTTGCAAGTTGCGGTGTGAGCTAAATATCTTGGAATCCTCAAATGTCATGTGATCATGCACACATCCTAACACTTATGCATGTTGATGACTTAGATGTGCAACACACGAAGTAACGTATATCTTCAAACTAATGAAGACTTACACTCTAAGTGTGAATACATTAACGCGGAATTTGACTTCGGAGCGCCACGATAATTGTGCGCCGTGTCTGGGTCTAATACTTCCTATACGGTGGGTAACGCCACCACCAAACTTTTGTTTGGAGTGTTTTCTGTTGGCGTTACATTTGCTATGTCATCACATTTGGTTTATCTTCAAATTTCAACATGTCCTCATGTTTATCTTCACTATTGAGTTAGTCTTATTCGGATATATTCATATATTAGCGCTCTGTCCTCTATAGCATTCACTTATAGCTATGTCTTCTCATTTTGAATCTTTTGAACTAAGTGAATGTGATCGGACCCTAACCTTTTTATGCTCCCATCTCAAATCTATCTATCCAAATCATATGCATTCTATTGAAACTGTTGAATGTCTTCTCTACGTCCTTGTCAGCAGAAGATACCGGGACAAACATTAAATCTGTTTTAAATGCTCAATCCTTTTTTCCTGAAACCCGGAGAAGCGGGAACGACCACCCGACAAACCAGGCGTGCGTGGGAACATGGAACAACCTCCAATGTGTTGCATGTTCGCCATGTGTCCTTCAGATGTGAACCGCCAGGGGCACCTGCGTAATAATGCTGCGCCGTCCCTGTCCTTATAAATACACGCCACACCCCAGTCATCATCTCTTCTTCCACTTCTCCTTCTCGCATAAACCTTAGCGCCACCGCTAGCTCTCGACGATGCCGTTGATGAAGCGCTTAACTGCCGCGACCTCACCGATGCCGTCCTCACGCCGGCCGCAGACATCGTCTTCTCCGTTGTCCTCGTAGGTGACCTCCGTCTCGAAGTTAGGGCACGGAAGATCGAACTGCTCGGCCTCATCTCCTACTCCGTCTAGCAGTTCCTCGAGTGGTAAATAAAAACTCTTTTTAGAGTCCTTTTTGATCCTATAGATTCATCTTTTTCAACCACAAGTGGTTTTTGTCCCAACAAATTGAATCTATCCTTTTCTGCATCTCTTAACATGCCTAGTATGTTCACTTATGCTTCACAAAGTAGTTAGATTCCTCACTTGTACTTATTCATGGATTCGTACAAATCTGGAACCAACTCTCTACATATGAGTGAATGTCTTCGCACTATGAGGTCAATGTCTTCTAAACTGATTTATCTTCAAAATCTTCTGAGAATGCATGTGACCTCTTCCCCTTCCCTCGCATCTCTAATGCTATCACAAGTACATGTCCATGGGAGAATCCCTTGGTTCTCATAGTCTCCATTCATTTGCAGAGTTCTTACAGCATCACATCAATTCTCCTGAAGCTAATTCTTGTCTGACCAGCAGAAGGAAGCCTTTGCACGTTCTGAAGCCTTTCAGTCTGAACTTCATTGCAACAGAAAAATCAGTCAGGAAGGGCGGCAGAAAACACCGTGAAAACACTGCCAAGGACCTGCCACCGGATCTCTATGATCTATACAAGTCAGATCCAGAAGAGACCTATGGAGAACGCAAGAACCGAATCCAATGGATTCGAAGACATTGGGCAGAGGAATGGTTCAAGTACAGATTTGTCACTGACGAATATGCTGAAAAGAATGCCATCAAGGGCCCCTGGGGAGATATTATATACAAAGGTATTCAGCCCAAGTCGAAGTCCGAAGCTATTGCTCAAGGCTTCTACCACTGCATGACCCGTGGACCTTAGCCTGCTAATGCCGACCCATCCTCTCTGTTAAGGTGTCGTGAAGACAATCTCTTTAAGCACAACTTCCAGTTTGCCAAAACTTCTGCCAAAGAGAACAAGAAGTCACTAGGGTTAGACTTCAACCCCGGTCCCTCTGCTCCTCGTGCCGACGGCACACGCGATGCTGAACCCAATATTGTTGGGACCTTCTACAACCTTGAAGGTCTCATCACTCACATTCACGTTCAAGGGGCAACTATGGATCACTCTGCAGATGATGCTGATTCTAACGAAGTGCCTGCACCATCGAAGCCTGTGAAGCAAAAGAAACCAAATGCTTCAAAGCCCTCCTCCGCACCAAAGGGTCTCACAGGCGAAGCCTCTGGCCACTGCACCTCCTGAAGCCAGTGTGTAGTCTGAAGATCTCTCTCGCATCTCCAAGTCTGACAAGATGAAGAAGCCCTTGCAACCAACTGGTCAAGCATTGACCCCTGCTGCCGTTCTGAGGAACAAGAATGAAGCCATTGATCTGTCCAGCGACGACGATCTTGGCGATGATGCTCTTGAGATGCTTATAAAGAGCAAGCAAGAGGCGGAAATCTTCAATGATCTTCCCCTCTTTGATGCGGAGATCCTGTACAAGTTCATTGATGAGTGGTTTGACAGCCCAGACCTCAGTTTTGATGATCTTCAGCTCCCAATTGGCCTCAGCGTCTCCTTCCATGGAGCCATTGCTCCTGAGCTGGCTCTTGCATAGAAAATTGTTGAGTTGAAGCACAAGATTGGTTATGAAAAGGCTCAGTTCAAGAAGCACATGGCCAAGCTCAACGTGGAAGACGTCCAAAACTTCAAGGTCATGCTGCATGAGCTCAAGGAGGCGTTCCACAAGAAACGTGAAGAAAATAAAGGTTCTCGAGAGCGCATGAAACACCTGGCTGCCAAATGTGTTCAAGGCTACAATGAAGCTGAAAAGCGCAAGGCTTTGGGGCGACCAGGCATCGACCCCAGAATGGCTGCCAAGAAGAAGAAGAAGCCTGCTGTGGCCCAACCAGAAGCATCAAGGCAGGAAGAACCTCGCATTGTCTTCCCGGCAAGTATGACAGGGTCGAAGCCTAAAGTCCCCAAAGTGGCTTCAGAGCTCAAGAAAACTAGGGCCGCTAAAGCGCAAAGCCTGAAAGCGCAAGACCATGGCCACCACTGATGATGCTCCACCGACCAAGAAGAGAAAAACCAAGAAGAAAGATCGGGCTGCTCCCACAGAGCCCCTTGTCATCGAGCCAATCTCAGTTGCCCGTCTGTGTCTGAACACTGTGAGCGCCAAGTTGATAGTTCATGAAGCTGCTTCCACAGAGGCTCCAGAAGTTGAAGACATTCTAGCTGTTGACCCCACCGCAGTTGAAGACATTGGTCATGAAGACAATGTTCAAGATGATGAAGTCCTTCCTCGGATCGACACAATGTGGTATCATCGCCTGTTTCTCATGAATAGCAAACTCATCAGCATCGGTTGTCCATTGACGCAATTGCTCAGGATTACTCGATCACCCACAAGACTCCCCATCAAGAAGAATCACCAAGTACTCCCCCACCTCAAGTCACCACTTCCGTGCTTGAAGACAATGGCTTTGTGGCCCAACCAACTCCATCTTCACAAGTGTCGCCAGCGTTCCGCAGGCTTCGCAAAGGACCACGGCCACAGGTCACTCTGGCAAGTGTTCCAGAAGGAGAAGAGCACCAATCTGTTTCACGCCAAGTTTTTCCTGAAGCCTCTCCTACTGCGAACATCCCCGAGTCTGAAGCCAAAGCGGTTGCAGATATTCCGGCTGCATCAGCCGATGAACAAGAAGAGCCAAGACATGAAGAAGAACATGTTGCTACACCCCCAACCAACCCTGAAGTTGTTCTCGAGGAGAACGTGTCCGACCCTCTAGCTATTCGAGTGGAGGTTGAAAACTCTGAGGTGGCCACTAACACTGAAGCCAATGATGTTGTCATGGTCGAGGCTAGTGTGGCGCCTGAAGCTACTGTGGCGCCTAAAGTTAATGTGGTGCCTGAAGTGATTGCACCTGAAGCCAATCTGCAGCCCGAAGCCAATGCCACTGCTCCTGTACCACCTCTACGGCCACACACCCTTGAGCAAGCATTCTATCAAGGCCAACTTACCATCGTCCGCTGGGCCAAGGCTACCAAGGTTTCCAGGTACTGCAACTTCACCAGGATCGTTCAATCTGAATGGCTTGAAGGCACACAACACATTCTTTGACAGTGCCAAGAACCCCTACACAAGGCCAAGAATCTCCTCAGATCGATTCTGGAGTTATCAGCAGCGCAACTACTATTCCTGCATCCTATGCAATCAGGGGCACATTTTCCTCATATGCGTCTAGACAGCAAAGGCATGGCTGGCCTGCCCTACCTAGAAGAAGCCCTTGACTGCTTCAGAGATGTTGGCCTTCTACAGTTTGTGACTGCCAAAGAACATTGGAATGAAGAGCTTCTGCTACAATTCTACGCTACCCTTCACATTCGCGACTGCAACAGGGATCTGAAGACATGGATCCTTGAGTGAATGATAGGTGATGTACACCCTGAAGCTAAAGCCCAAGACATCTGTCGGTGTCAAAACCGGCGGATCTCGGGTAGGGGGTCCCGAACTGTGCGTCTAAGGCGGATGGTAACAGGAGGCAAGGGGACACGATGTTTACCCAGGTTCGGGCCCTCTTGATGGAGGTAAAACCCTACGTCCTGCTTGATTATTCTTGATAATATGAGTAGTACAAGAGTTGATCTACCACGAGATCGGAGAGGCTAAACCCTAGAAGCTAGCCTATGGTATGATTGTATGTTGTCCTACGGACTAAAACCCTCCGGTTTATATAGACACCGGAGGGGGCTAGGGTTACACAAGGTCGGTTACAAAGGAGGAGATATCATATCCGTATTGCCTAGCTTGCCTTCCACGCCAAGTAGAGTCCCATCCGGACACGGGACGAAGTCTTCAATCTCGTATCTTCATAGTCCAACAGTCCGGCCAAAGGATATAGTCCGGCTGTCCGAAGACCCCCTAATCCAGGACTCCCTCAGTAGCCCCCTGAACCAGGCTTTCATGACGATGAGTCCGACGCGCAGTGTTTGTCTTCGCATTGCAAGGCGGGTTTCCTCTCTAAATACAACGGAAGAGTTTGAATACAAGGATAGTGTCCTCCGGACCCTGCAAAATAAGTTCCACATACCACCGTAGAGAAGAATAATATTCCACAAATCTAAATCTACTGACACGTTTTGGCAGCATGACATTCACGCCAGCGGCCCGGTAATTATTTGAACGTTTTTCATAACCTATCTCAGCGTGTTTCGCGAGGCGGTTTCCTTGGCACGTCTTGTCGAACCAGAGATCATGTCCCCTTATTATGGGATTCCCATCAGTACGGACGTGGGTAACCCAACCGCAGCATCAATTATGCTGCTTGGGGGATAAGCGAGTTTTACCAGGCTAGTGGGGATGCATAGTTTCGTCCGCCCTTATAAAGGGATAAGGTTTCACCTTTTTCTACCCACGCCTTCTTCCTCCTTGCTCATCCATTCTCGCGCACTCGAGCTCCAGCGCCCAAGTCCACATCCTTCTCCTCAACCCTCTCCAAACATGTCCAGAGCGGGAGGCAAGTGGATGGCCTCCTCCATCACGGAGGGACACATCAAAAAACTACATGGGGCGGGATAATTAGCCGTGGATATCGCGCACCGGCTGCCATCCGTGGGGCAGATCGTCCCTACCCCGGAACCTCATGAAAGGGTGATTTTCCTCCCCCACTTCGTCCGTGGACTGGGGTTTCCCCTCCATCCATCCGTCCGCGGCCTTATGTTCTATTATGGGGTTGACTTTCATGATCTGGCCCCGAATTTCATCCTCAACATCTCGGCGTTCATCGTCGTGTGCGAGGCTTTCCTCCGCATCCGGCCCCACTTCGGCCTATGGCTGAAGACCTTCAATATCAAGCCAAACGTAGTAGGAGGCCAACAAGCGGAATGCGGCGGAGCCATGGTGGGAAAAATGCCCAACGTTACGTGGCTCGAGGGCTCCTTCGTGGAGACCATAAAGGGTTGGAAATCAGGGTGGTTCTACATCACTGAGCCGCGTGACACCAACTGGGTGGCGGCCCTCGAGTTTCGATCCGGAATCCCCACGCGGCTCACTTCCTAGAAGGCAGAAGGGCCTGTCCTGGGGTTCATCGGTGGAGCTGGATGGACTCCAGAAGTGTGTCCGGAACATGATAAGCAAGAAACTTAAGCTTGTCAACATAGTCCAGGTCATGTTCTTCCGCCAGATCCTCCTGTGTCAACAACGGGCTTTCAACTTATGGGAGTTCGACCCGGCCCAGCACCAGACTCTACGCGAGCTCTTTGACACGACGCATAAGGACGTCTGGAAGGTGCTGTTCAAGGGTGCCGAGGTCCCTTCTTCTCTTACCGAGGACCGCGGGCTAAGCGTGAAGCGCCCTGCGAATCCGGTAAGTTCTGTACATCTGGTAGGGTATTTATTTTCCACAGCTTAACCATGTGCGGGGTCTGAGCTCCCATGCCTTTGACAGGACTGGGTGGAGACATCGGAGCAGATTAACTGTCCGGCCCCTCTGCCCGAAGACCCCGCGGACGCTCTCCAGACGGAGATGCGGGCTCCGGCTCCTTATGAGGTGCCGGAGAAGACCAAGAAGAAGGCCAAGGGAACCCGAAAGAGTTCCCGGTGCCAGGTGGTATCGGACTCATCGTCCAGTAACTCCGAGATGCACCCCTCCCGTGAAAACGAGGAGGAGGAAGATGAAGACTCTCCCCCTCCAGCCGGGGGGGACAAGAAAAGGAAGGCCGCCCCAGCTGGGGAGGCCGAAGGGTCCAAGAAGGGAAGGACTCTCCTTCTGGACTGTTCCACCACCGCCGCCCACGGCGAAGATGATTGGTTACTCAGGGCCAAGCCCCTGGCGAAGTCGTAAGTATTCAGATACCAGAGTAACTCATAGCATACTTTTATTGCACTTCTTCTCCTAATCGTCGAATATGATCATGCAGTCCGCCCCGAGCCCGTATCGACGTATCGTCGTCAGACGGTTCCTTGGACTCGTCGGATATGGATAGTGATACACTTCCAACCGCCTCCTCTCCTCACCCTACGGACGATGTCGAGGTACTATCTCAAGGGGCACCGAGCCGGGGGGAGACAGTCCCGGAGGCGCCTCAAGGCGACCTTCCGGACTCCAGGCGTGAAGGGAGCAAGACTCCCACGGGCTCCAAGTTCGGCCCCCAGCCGAACGCCGCACCGGAACCTCCAGTGGTTCCGGACTCCGGCAGGCGGCCCCCTTCCAAGAGGGGCAAGCCGCCCGTGCTGGTGACCTCTGTCCATCCAGAGGCACCGGACAACCTGCTGGGAGCGCTTCGCGGCGCTTCCATCGACGAAGAGCACCGCACTATTATGAGTGCGGTGATCAAGAAGGTTCAGTCCGCCAAGAGCGGACTGACTGAAGCCTATGCCAGCCTTCTAACAGGCTTTGAGGTAAGTATTCAAAATATAGGAAAATATTACCGCATAGACAGTAGCCCCTGATGCTCTGTTTGGTGTTCACAAAGAAAAGCCGAATAGAGGATCAAATAATATCTGTAGGAGTCTAATATAAGTATGTCTGTATGCGTATGCAGGCTTCGTTGCTGACCTCTGCCGCACTGACTGCGGAGGTCGCTGCACTGAGGCAGAACCTCGAGCGGTCCGAGAAAGAGCTCAGTCTTGCCAAGAGGTAGCTCGAGGAGAACAAAGGTAAGTAATGCCTTGTCCATATAAAAAAGATGCGGTTGCAAACTGATAGGATCATCATGGATGTGTCAGGGGCTACGACCGAAGTGGCGATCCTGAAGCAAGCGTTGTCCGAGGCTGAAAACAAAGCGGCCAAGGAGCGCACCGAGCGGGAAAAACAAGAGGCACGGGTGGGCGAGGTGCAGCAAGAGCTCCAGGCTCTCGTGAAGAAGCACGAGGCTTTGGAGTTTGACTCGAAGACGTGAGAGTCCGAGCTTGCCGCGGACCTCGAGAGCAAAAAGCATGCCAAGGCTGAAGCCCAAAAGTCCCTCCAGGAAATTGAGGCGAACATGAGTTAAATGACCCTGAAATTGAAAAGCACTACAAATGAAATCTAAAAAGGTTGAACGTTGGCATATTATCATCATTTCACCCGCATAGCATGTGCTAATAAGTTGAGAGGGTTACGACAAAAACTGGATGCACTTCGTGTACAAAATGGACAATCTTTTTTGAAGTATCAGGGTTTAAGACGAAAACTCATATGTTACAAAGGCATTTCATTTTTTTTAACTCATTTTAACTTTAGACTTTCTGTGCATTCAATATGCACAATTCAAAGCCATGTCATCAATTTTCAACCCTTTCTAACTTAATTTGTTATTTTTCATGCATTTAATGATTTTTAGCTAAATGACACTGAAATTGAAAAGCACCACAAATGAACTCTGAAAAGGTTGAAACTTGGCATGGTATCATCATTTCACCCACATAGCATATGCTAAAAAGTTGAGAGAGTTGCGGCAAAAACTGGATGCACTTCATGTACAAAATGGACAATGTATTTTGAAGTATAAGGGTTTCAGACGAAAACTCATTTGTTACAAAGGCATTTCATTTCTTAAACTTATTTCAACTCCAGACTTTTTGTGCATTCAACATGCACCATTCAAAGCCACATCATCAATTTTTAACCTTTTTTGACATCATTCGCTATTTTCATGCATTTAATGAATTTTTTGAGCTATAAAACTAAAAGAGCTAAACATAATATGTTTTTGATTAAAACACCCATTTAAAATAACCTAAAAATTACCAAATTAAATATATTGATAAAACACACTAATATTAAACAGCAGGAAAAAGAATCACTCAAAAATCTATTTTTAAAGTAAAGTTATTCATAAACTAGTGATTCACACAAATTTCAAAGAATTCAAATTTAAAAACTACTGGCACCAACAGGAAGTTTATAATTCTGTGATTAAAGCAAAAAAGATTCACTCAAAACTGTAAATATTTGGCTGTAAGTAGAAACAAAAGAAAATAAATAAAGCAAAAAACTGGAAAAAAAACCTTTAGTCCCAGTTGCCACCATAAATCAGGATTATAAGTTAAAAAATTAACAAAAAAATGTCGGCCTAGTAGGCCACCACGGCCTGCATACGACTAGAACCCAACTACTAGTTGGGCCAGGATGCAGGCCCGCAGGGCAAGTAGGCCCACAAGGCAGTGACAGGTTCGTTAGGCCCACACAGGCCTGCTTTAGAGAGGAGCTCGAGGTTACAACCGCGGAGGGGCTTATAAACAGGTCTGAGCGCACTTCACTTGGCGAGGTGGGACTAAACTTTCACTGCCCCTCGCCATCACTAGTAGAAAACGGAACTTTAAAACCGGTTTGTAAGGGCCTTTAGTGCCGGTTCCATAACCGGCACTAAAGGGTGGGCACTAAAGGCCCCCCCTTTAGTACCGGTTCGGCACGAACCGACGCTAAAGTGCCACCATGTGGCATGAGCTCGCGCCCTGGTATGGGGGACCTTTAGTACCGGTTGGTGTTACCAACCGGTACTACAGGTTTTTTTTTTTTGAAAATTTTGGAAATTTTTTTTTGATTTTTTTCGATTTTTAATTTTTCTGAATTATTTGATGATTTAGTCTCTAATCACACCTTTTAACTGCTCAAGTGTGGATCACTCATTCCAAATCGCCTAACTTCTCGGCCGGTCACCCATCCTCTCACTCCCCCAGCATGAGCACGCTTAACTTCGGAGTTCTATTCCCCCTACATTCCAAGTCTACACTTGTTGTTTTCCTGACAAATGTAAGCTGTCAATCCTATTAACTCTCAGCAGTTTAGCTTGAGCATTAGGTCACACGTTTCACCGTTTGAGTTTGAAACTATTATTCTAAAAACAGTAATTATTTAGTAACACTAATATTTTTTGAATAAGTTTGACCATAGTTTGACCACAGTTTGACCAAAATTCAAAAAATTGAAATAATTATTTAGTAACACTATTATTCCTGAATAATTATGTAGTAACATTAATACTTCTTGAATAAGTAGTTTGACCTGATTTAACCAAATTTTTTTTTTAAAAAAACTGAAATTTGACCATATCTTTTTTTCCTTTTGGAATTTGAGGATTCTAAAAAATTGCAAACAGGCCGTAGGCGGTCTCCGTCGGATGCGGATTTTCGTGCTGAATTTTTTGATATATTATACATTTTTTTCCGACATCGTATGCAAAAGTTATAGCCGTTTTACATTTTCCCTACACTTTTTGCAAAACATGTCCAAATTTAAGTTTTTAAATTTTCCTAACTAGTAGATGTAGTAATATAACTACCTCTCGAAGGATTTTATTTTTTGAAGTTTTTATCATTTTCTTTTGATTTTTTCTAAACTGAAATGGCGATACACAAGGGGGGTAGAGTTCGAAAATTGCCCTATAGTCCCGGTTTGTGTCTCCAACCGGGACTATAGGTCAGACCCCTTTAGTCCCGGTTCGTGGCATGAACCGGTACTAAAGGATAGCCCTTTAGTACTGGTTTGTGCCACGAACCGGTACTAAAGGTGATCGTGGGGCCCCGGCCTGACGCCAGCCTGCCACCACCCCTTTAGTACCGGTTCGTGGCACGAACCAGTACTAAAGGTTCAACACGAACCGGCATTAATGCATAGCCGTTCGAACCGGCACTAATGATACCATTAGTACCGGGCCAAAATCGAACTGGCACTAATGTGTCTCACATTAGGTCCTTTTTCTACTAGTGCATGCCAGGACCAGACCTTTAGTCCCGGTTGGTGGCTCCAACCGAGACTAAATGCCCCCCCTTTAGTCCCGATGCGTGCCACCAATCGGGACTAAAGGCCTGGGCTTCCCGCCACTTGGCCTGGTGAAATTCAACATATGGCATGAATGAGCTTGGGAGGAAAGGGACTTCTATATATATGGGCGCCATGAGCTAGAAAAAAGAAAGAAAGTAATCAGAAAGAAAAAAATTGACTGAGGAGTAAATTTATCAGAATTGATTGGTTCAATTTTGTACGTTCGACTAAGTGGTTAGGCAAATCATTCGTCTGATTTCGAAGCATGTTCTGTGCATATGATACAGTTTGTTTTATGTCCAAATATGCAAATCAAATGCATTTCGGGTTGAGTCGTACATATGGTTTACTATTTCATCATTTGAACACTCTCCTTCAATAGTTGGCAAGTCATGTGTGTTGTCAAAAGAATTTGTTAACTATTCTGAGGTAATTATGATGCTATTTAATATGATAAGATAAACCTCCATGTGTGTTGCGAGTTTAGTCCCCTGGGTTTTTTCATTACATCAAGGATCAAAATGACGGAGTAACCGAGGAACAGGCTACCATTAATAAAGAGTGGTGAACTACGAAGACAACCCGATCAAGGAGGATATGTTGGATAACATATATAATGTCCCAAGGGGTTGAAAGGAGCGGTTGTTATCCAAGGTGGAGAACGGCACCAACGACATGAGCATCGTGTTCTGCAACTGACAGAGGCGGCCATGAAAAAGGAAGATGAGAGGTGACATGGGTTTAGTATTTAATGTCGTATTAAAATAGATTATTTGAATGTCCAGAGTGGGGATTATCAATGCTAATTGATTTATGGACCTTTGATTTTTTTTCTCTCTCGTTGCAATGCACATGCATGTTTGTTACAATTATTCTAATTTGGACAATCCGATGAATGTTCGTGCTTGAGAATTCTGAAAAGTTGTTTATCCCCCGATTCTTGTGTTTTGTATTTTAGTAGGAGAATACAAAGCTATTTTTTTCTCCCATCGCAACACACAGACACATTTGCTATAAACATAAAATATATTGTTTCAGTCTAATTCATAATAACAAAAACATATTAGAAAACATAAAATATTTTAGTATGCGTACATGGATTGCAAATAGGATTATAATCATTATCTCAAACATATAAATGATTTTAATTACTACCGATGTTGATATGGTCGCATTATTTATTGCAATAAATTGGATCTGCAATTGTAGATTAGACTTGAGTCTCGACATCTGTAGTCATGTAATTAGTTTGCCTCTCCATAGGCTTTTAGGTTTTTGAGTTTCACCTCCGTGTACATCAACCATGTATGTTTCAATCTTGTTTTATTTCCATTTTGAGAGTATGTTAATTCTTATGTTTTTATTGTTTGGGTAAATCACAACACCAGTGTTACGACGACAAGGAGGACAAGCGGTAACACGGGTGGGGTGGCATGTTGAAATGGAGGACGTGTGCCTATGTGTGTGCCCGTGGGGGGGGGGGGGGGGGGGGGGGGGGGTGCAGTGTTAGGGTTGTGTGATGCTTTCTTTTCGAGAGAGAGTCTTGCGGCATATTTTTTTTTTCAAGAAATTGCGTCATACTTGTGAGGTTAGGAGTGTGTGATGTTTTTTCCCACTGCAACGCAGGGGCGGCATGTGTCCTAGTATTATTTAACATGACTACATGAGTATGTTTCCAATACCTACGTGCACAATGTTATTCTAGATTTGATTCTAAAAAATATATTTTATTCTAGATTTTATATAAAGCATGAAATATTTTTTCTAAGATTTATTATAAAGGTTCTTTTAGCAATAAGATTTATTATAAAGTGGTTCTCAAAAATCCTCTCCGGTGGGTATGTAGTGCGTGGAAACTGTGAAGCTCTAGGCTGAAATTAGGCTGGACTAACAAAGTGTTTGGTTCGGCCCAACCCCGTTCATGTTTTCTTCCCACGAAGACATTGTGCTCTCAGCTTTCTCTTCTCCATCGTCACTCCCACTCCACTCAGGGTGGACACAGTCCGGGCCGGTGTTTGGACCGGCTGCCGGCGGTCCGGTCCAGACCGGACCGAGCAATGTCGCGGTCCTGTTTTCAGGGATCGGACCGGCAATGGCCGAGCTCGGGCCGGACCGAGAGGACCGGCCAAGACATGGGCAGAACGCGCTCTGGAGCTTCGGCAACGGCTCATCGGAGAAATATCTTGCTAGAGGAAGCGCATCTCATCGAAAAGATGTCTAGGAGCTTGAGAAGAATCAGAGGAAGCTACATGATCAAGAAGAACACCAGAGAGAGCTTATCGGCGACGAATCTGACACGACGGCCGATGGACGGAGATGAAAGGAACGATGGCTGATGCGGCTATATAGGACCTCCCTCGTCGATTTTTTTGACGGAGATGATAGATCTCACGACGGAGAAACTCCTAGACATGATGGTTCGTCGCTGGAAGGCTGATGGCCTTGGTGTTATGCGGTGGTGCTCTGTTTGTGCGTTGGACGGCGACAACCACGGCATAGGTGCATGGCTCTGTCACGACTTGGCCGCCACGCACTCGCCAAGCCCCCGCCATGCCCCCCGCCACGCCCCCGCCCCGCTCTGGCCATGGCCCCGCCATGCCGCCGGCTGCTTCTTCGGTCCGCTCGGTCGGCCCGAGCTTTAACCGGACCGGACCGGCTGATTTTCAGTCTTGTTTTGAAGGACCGGACGGGCCGATTTTTTTGTCGGGCCAGGACCGAGCCAGCCCGAACCGAGCGGGCCACGAGCCGGTCTCGTGCCGTCCACCCTGACACTCCACCACCACTCTTCCACCCTGCTCCCGTGACAGATCGAGAACCAGGACCAGATCTGGGCCGGCGGCCATGGCAGAGGCCGCAAGCGAGGGAGCGACGCCTCCCCACCATGGCCTCCCGGATGAGATCTTCATCTGGGAGATCCTCGTCCGCCTGCCCCCCAAATCCCTCCTCCGCTGCCGCGCCGTGTGCCGCGCCTGGCGCAGCGCCACCTCCGCCTGCGGCTTCCTCCTCGCCCACCACGCCCGCCAGCCCACCCTCCCCCTTGTCTACGTCCGCAACAGAGACTTCAACGACGGCGTGTTCCCCTACGGCCACGACGGCAACGGCGCCTCCCTAGACATCATCCCCGTCGACCACCGGGCCGCCGCCGACCATCTCAGGTCCGTCGCGCGACTTGATCAAGCCTCCGACTTCTATCGTCTCGAGGGCTCCTGTGACGGCCTCCTTGTCCTCTCCTTGGACGACGACACGCACTTCGTCATCTGTAACCCGGCGACCCGTCAGTATGCTCCCTTCTGGCTGCAATCTGGCTTCATGTTCCTGGGAATGTACCGTCACCCCCCAACCGGTGAGTACAGACTACTGATGTGCCCGTGCTGGTTTTTGGCTCATCAAGTGATAGCTGGGAGTAAAGATGACTGCTACGTTTTATCGCTGGGCTCCGGCCAGCCGCCGAGGAACATCGGGCCAGAGCAAACGCATAAACTGATATCCGACACCAGGTCTGTGCTATTCCGTGGTAGATTGCATTGGTACCGGGTGCAGGAGAAGGTCAAGAACAACATGATAATTGTGTTTGACATCACAGCTGAGTCATTCCGACAGATGCATGTTCCTGTTCGTGGCTGCACTGGTGATGACCTGTTTGAAATGGATGGCATGCTCGGCATGTCCAGTTTCAGAGACACATGGACAATCATTGATATCTGGGTGTTGCAGGACTATGAAAGCGAGGTCTGGACCATCAAGTGCAAGATTGAATTGCCGCTTATGGAGATCAGGGCATGGTGTGGAAAGGATGATGAATTATGCGAGCTGGTGGTTGTGCCTGGAGATGGTGAGCTGCTCGTGCTGATCAAATTTGCCGAGTGGCTATTTCAGGTTGGCATGGATGGCAAGTTGGTCGCCACTTTCCATCGCAAAGGCGTCCGTCCTACTCAATTTCAGCTCAAACAAACTCTTGTTCAGCATGACTTCTTTCCAACACTAGAGGGTTATGTTGTGAACAATTTTCCTTTCATCTGAAGGCTGTTGGGTGAGCTGATACTTCGTGATGTCCTTCATGTTTGTATCCCAATGAGCTACAATATGTATTAATTGGATCTGCTATGAGCCTACTAGCTTCTTTGTTGATGCATGTAAGCTTCTAATCAAGAAGCTATGGCTGTTACATAGCTGTATGAAATCTATCCTTGTGTCAATACTCTTTCGGAATTAAGGGATTATTATGCGTGTCAATGTCAAAATTACCAAGTTTTTGGTGTGTGTTTGAAATATGTGCTAACTAATCTGCCCCGTGTATCTATTTCGTTGAATTAGAGAACTGACTTTGGTTTTGTATGAAGGCCTCAAGGAGTCTTCTTAGTAATTAGTACTAGCTAGTTAGCAATCTAGCTAGCTAGTTAGAAATACTTAATTTAACTCATTCATGGTCATAGCCAGGCTCAGGTTCCACATTGTGTTCCTCTTGAGGCGTTGCATAGTTGCTGTTCATGAGCCATGTTCATTTTCATCTGTATGTGGCGCTAGACCATTTCGTCTGCCGATAATTGAAAGCACAATTGCCTTGTCTCAAGCAGAGGATAGCACCAGGAATTAAGTGGGCAATGCCATTATAGAAGCAGGTTGAAAGCTCAACTAGTTGCTTCGCAGGTAGGCTTACTTCATGTGCACCTCACTTGATCGTCCTTGAATCTTCATGGCATCTGATGTATTTGGTACTGGCCAAATAGAAGTTGTTCTCTACAGTTACAGTACTGATGTTCCCCACTATAGTACGAAATATTTCTTTTCATCATTCTTCTTATTTATACAGGGTAATGTGAGGTGATGCCAGACCAAAGGTTGTGAACAGATTTCTCCCCTGCCTGAAGGTAATCCAGTTAGATGATTATGCATGCATATTCAGTTCTGCCACGACGCTTCTTCCATATCAAGGCGTGTGGGCGCATCTAGAATTTCTTTAGAAGAACCTGGAGCACTTCCCCTTAACTAATATGTGCACCATAGTTATTTTTTCTTCATGAATCCTTGTCATCTGGTCAGGCATGGAGAGTAAGCTCACTATTATAGCGACACTCAACACTTAGTGACATGCTTATATTTATCTCCTTGTACTTGCAGGCATTTATATTTTCCTAGGAAAGGAAATTGTTGGTACTAGGTAGTTAATATCTATATATCTTGTTGCAGACACTGGTTAAGTAGGAAATCTGCACCCATGGATAAATTAGTAGCTGGGCTCTGACAGTAAAATATTGTGCATGTTGATGATATTCTTCCTGAAGACCACCCTCTCTGCCTTAATTTGTACAGGCACATACTTCTCCAGCAGCAGTGTTTTGGGCGATGGCTGTAACTGTAATCCATCATGAGCTTTCAAGAATTGGTGATCCTGAGGGTTAACCCTTCCTTATAGCATTGTGCCTGTTGTCATAGATCTCCTCCTTGTAGGTGCCATCATCTTTGTTTTCCTACTCCCAAGTTTCACTGCTACCTCCCCTTTCACATCAAAGTTGAACCAATCAGAATTTTGCACTTCCCCTACAGTTTCAGTTCAAAAAAAAAATCACTTTCCCGTGCTCATCCACTTCATACATTATTGCTACTGTTACTGGATATAGTTTCATATGTATGTTGATGCACTAAAGTACAGGTTTAACACGTCCTCCTCATCTTTTGTTGTTTGTGGCATATCACTACAGTACCTGTTAGCAATCTACCTGGCTCGTGTCTCTGCTTCCCATTTTATCTAGGTCTTCTTTTTCTGAGAGATTATCTTGTGGCCTCCTTAATAATCAATATTTAGCAATGTATATGTGTTTCCTGTTTCTTTGTTTTGTTTTTGCTAATGTGTCAGATTGTTCTCTACGTTAGCTTGCAAGCTGCACCTGATTTTTAGAACAGCCTGAACATTGCTCCTCAAATTGAAGGGTTAATTTGATATATGCTACTGTATTCAAGAGATGCCATTGCAAAAAGGGGTCGATTCACAGTTTCCAAATGTTGGCAGTGGTATTTTTCTTAAGTTTTCTTCACAGTTGTATTTCTCAAATATGCGAAGTTGGTAGTGGCAAAAAGGGTTATTTCGATATATGGCACTGCCACAGTGGCATATATCAAAGTTGCCAAGTGTTGGCAGTGACATTTTTCTTAAGTTCTCTTGACGGTTGCATTTTTCAAATACAAGAAGTTGGCAGTAGCATATATCGAATTGGATTCTATGTCCTTTTGTTGCCATCTTTAGAATTATCTTTATCACTTTAGGTGCAAACCATTTAAGAAATACTCCATAACTTCTTCATGGTCATAGCCAGTCTCAGGTTCCACATTGTGCTCCTCTTGGGCACTGCATTGTTGCCATCCATAAGCCAATAACTGAGAGCAAAATTTCCTTGAGCAGAGGACATCACCAGGAATTATGTGGGCAATGCTGTTGTAGAAGCAAGTTGAAAGCTCACCTATTTGCTTCGCAGGTAGTGGTAGGCTCACTTCGGGCTTCTTTGATTCAAAGGAATTTTACAGGATTTCTGGAGGATTAAAATCCTTAGGATTTTTTCCTATATTGGTCCATTGATTCATAAGATTGGATCCCATAGGAATTTTTCCTATGGAATCTTTTGTACTACATTTCATAGGAAATTTAACATCCACTCCAACCTCTTTTTACAATTCCTTTGTTTTTCCCGTGGCATCAAACAATCATTGCTAATTCTATAGGATTCAAATGGGCATGCCACTCCAACCCTACACTTTTCCTATTCCTACGTTTTCAAAATCCTATGAATCAAAGAGGCCATGTGCACCTCACTTGATCTTCCTGGAATCTTCATGTCCATCTCTGACATATTTCCTACAGGCCAAATAAAGGTGGTATGTACTCTGCACAGTTACAGTACTGATGTTCCTCAGTATAGTACAAAGCATTTCTTCTCACCATTCCTCTCATTTATACAGGGTAATGTGATTGTGAGGTGATGCCAGAGCAGATGTTGCGAACAAGATTTCTCCCCTGCTTGAAGGTAATCCATTCAACATATCGGCATGTGTGCGCATCTAGAATTTATCTCTCTCACGCGCGGTTGCTTGCCCTTCGATCGAGTTGAGTGCCGAGCCAACACCTAGCCTCAGACAAGCGCACACTCAGTGAGCAAGGGCGAAGCTAGACTGAACAGCCGACACTCACCAGGATTACATGCAAAATTTCGCGTCTTGTTCTAACTGATTATGAAATGTGGCAAACAGCCGTATATGTTGACTTGCGAGTTGTACCCTTGATTCTTATAAGAACCTGGAGCAAAACCTCCCCCCCCCCCCCCCCCCCAACTATTATGTGCACCATAGTTAAATTTCCTTCATGAATCCTTTGAAAAAATTGTCATACTAAGCAGTTAAATTCATCTTGTTGTGGACACTGGTTTAGGTCGGAAATCAGCACCGATGGATAAATTACTAGCTGGGCTCTGACATCAAAATATTGTGCATGCCTGTACTGTTAATGTTATTATTCTTCCTGAAGACCACCCTCTCTGCCTGCATTCTCTGACTGCACCTTTGTACCTCCATCATCTGCACTATACCTCCCCTTTCTCATCCGAGCTGAGTCAATCAGAAATTTGTCCTTTCCCATACAGTTTCTGTTCAAAAATTTGCACTCACCCACTTCATGCATTATTTCTACAGCTACTGATATAGTTTCACCTGCTCTATGTTGATGCACTCCAGTACAGGTTAAACTCCTTGTCTTTTGTTGTTTGTTTGTGGCTTATCAACCATTGTGGGGTTGCTTTTGGTTCAATTTTTTGCTCGCCTGTTTTTAGAGATACATTTTTTTTTCACTGGAACATTTTTATCACCGGACTTTGCACTGTAAATGTACTTCTGTAGCTTCCTCAGTTGTGAACAAATTTGTGTGACGTGGATTTTTGGCTCTGGGGAGCATATGCTCCCTAATGAACAGTAGAATCAAAATAAATTTTGAAAATACCGAACTTTTTTTGTAGATGATCATATTAGTGTAGCAAGTGCGCTTGACAATTTTCATGCCATATGGGATAGCAGTGCTTCGTTGGTGAAAAAACAAACTTAAGTTTAATATTTGGCGTTCGACTTGATTTTTTTGCACAAGTCAAAATGCTTCAGTTTTTCCCCTTGAAATTTGCATGTACCATGTGACAATGAACACATCTTTTTTTTGACATTTGTAAAATCCATTTTTAGCACGCAGGATCATGTGCTCCCTGGAGCCAAAATGGATTTCAGCACTTTCTGCCTCCATACAAAGGCTGCTGGTCAATCCTATTTTGTTGTTGCAAAACCTGAGTAGTAGTAGTTACCACCGAAAGTGCTTTTATGAGCTCGAGCTCATGTGAGATCGAGTGAATAGTAAAATAAAAAAATGAAGAAATTCTGATTTCTTTTGTAGCAAACATTGACAAATGTTCTCATTGCTTGCAAAGTTTCAACAGAGAAGGGGAGCCTTGGCGCAGCGGTAAATCTGTTGCCTTGTTCGAGTCCTGGAAACAGCCTCTTGCAGAAATGTAGGGAAAGGCTGCGTATTATAGACCCAAAGTGGTCGGACCCTTCCCCGGACCCTGCGCAAGCAGGAGCTACGTGCACCGGGCTGCCCTTTTTGTTAAAAAAGAAATCAGATTTTATGTTTCAAAACACATGAGCTCGAGCTTTTGGAGCATCGATTAATAGTGGCAGTACTAGTATTACATTTTTTTCAGGATATTTTTTTCTACTTCCGTATGGTCTCTTAGAAAATAAAAACTTGTGTACTGTCTTTTTTTAGGATAACCTGTGTACACATCCTATAATTTGGGAGAGAGAGGAAGGATTTTTTTAGAATCACTATTTGAAAGGCTTTTTGAGAATCACTTTTTATGGCTTTTTGAGAATCACTTGTGTACTACTCCCTCCGTATCAAAATATAAGATGATGTTGTACGTTTTTGTACAAAAGCGTCTTATATTTTGATACAGACTTACAGAGGTATAGTAGTATAAGTCAATAGCAATCTCCTTCTGGGCTCAACCTAGCCAGGAAATAAAAAACGGCCCAGCCCGTTAGTACTCCGTCTCAGATTTACTGTATTATATACCTACGCTAAGCCCATTTTCAACTAAAAAGCCCTATGCTCAGCCCATTCCATGTCCGTTGACTCCATTCTTGCTGTATCCATGGCCCTCCCCTCCGCCGCCGCCACAACCGCACCTCCACCTGCGGACGGGAGCAGCGGCCAGATGAGCTCCCCGCCGGCGACGACCGTGGCCGAGGCCGCAACAGCAGGAGCCACGCCTCTCATCGGCGGCCTCCCAGATGAGGTCGTCATCTGGGAGATCCTCGTCCGCCTCGACCCCAAATCCCTCCTCCGCTGCCGCGCCGTCCGCCGCTCCTGGCGCCGCGCCACCTCCGCCCGCGGCTTCCTCCTCGCCCACCACGCCCGCCAGCCCTCCCTCCCCGTCCTCTACGGTTACAGCTGCGTCGGGAACGACGTCATGTCGTTATCCATCATCCCCTTGGACCACCGGTCAGGGCTCGCCGCCGACGACCAGCTCCAGCCCGTCGCGCGGCTTGGCCACGCCCTCGTCCGTCCGGAGGCCTCCTGCGACGGCCTCCTCGTCCTCCATCCTCGGCACCTACTTCGCCATCTGCAACCCCACAACTCGTCAGTATGCTCCCCTCCGTATGATTTCTGAGTTCAGCATATTGGGGATGTACCCTCACCGGCCCACTGGCGAGTACAGATTACTCATGCACTCTTCGAAAACCGCGAAGCAGGCCTCGTCTGTTCTTTTTGGCCCCTGCACCAGACCGTCACCTGAAAATCAAGTTGGCTGCTACGTCCTAGCACTCGGCTCTGGTCAGCTGCCGAGGTACATTGAGTGTGCGGATGCCAAGGAACTGAAATTGAGCAATAATTCTGTGCTATTCCGTGGTTGCTTACATTGGTACCCAGTGCGACATGGAAGTGGCAACATCATGATAATGGTGTTCGACACCACAGCCGAGTCGTTCCGGCTGATGCGCGCTCCGGTTTTTCCTGGCGGCTGTGATGACCTGTTTGAGATGGATGGCATGCTCGGCATGTCCAGCTCTAATAAGGCAAAGACAATCATTCGAATCTGGGTGCTGCGGGATTATGAAAGCGAGGACTGGATCTTAAAGTGCAAGATTGAATTGCCGGTTATGGAGATCAGGGTGCCGTGGGACAGTCACGACCATGAAATTTTTTGGGACGTGGTGGTCGTGCCTGGAGATGGTGAGTTGCTTGTGTTGGTCAAATATGTGGGGCGGCTACTTCAGGTTGACATGGATGGCAAGTTGGTCACCACTTTCCACCACAAAGGCGTCCGTCCTACTCAATTACAGCTCAAACAAAGTCTTGTTCCGCATGCCTTCTTTCCATCACTAGAGGGTTATGTTGTGAACAATTGGCCGTTCATCTGAATGACGTTGAGTTAGCTGGTGCTTCTTAATGTCCTAGGTGTTTCTATCCTCATATGCTGCAGTATGTGCAAATTGGATCCATCATGAGCCTACTAGCTTCTTTGTCGATGTAAAAAATTATAATCAAGAAGCTCTGATTGTTGCATAGTTCTATGAAGTGTATGCTTTTGCTGATACCCTTTTGGAAAGAAAGGATTATTGTGCGTGTCAATGCCAAAATTACAAGTCATTCTGGTGTGTGTTTGTAATATGTGATAACTAATTAATCTGCCCCATGTATCTATTTTCTTGAACCGGAGAATTGACTTTGGTTCTTTACCTAGTCCTCTAGGGGTCTTCTTGCTAATTATTACTCCCTCCGTCCGGAAATACTTGTCTTAGAAATGGTTGAAAATGGATGTATCTATAACTAAAATAAGTCTAGATACAACCATTCCTAAGACAAGTATTTCCGGACGGAGGGAGTACTTGCAATCTACCTCCCTGGTGTCTCCATTTCTTGAACTCAAGAATTGACTTTCCCTTTTTATCTAGGTCCTCTTTAATGAGAGATTATCTGGTGGCCTTCTTGAAAATCAATATTTGGCCATCTACATGTGTTTCCTGTTATTTTTTGTTCTACTTGGCAATGAGATGTGGCAAATTATCCTCTATGTTGACTTGCAATGCACCTAAGTTTAGAAGAGCTCGGACCCCTACTCCTTGATTAAAGGATTGCACCATAGGTAATTTTCTTTATGAATCCACTGCATATGGTTAGCTATGGAGATTAAGCTCACCACTTAAGCAAGAGTTCATTCTGGCAGATATGGTTAAGCAGTTGTTGTAGTTTTTCTTCCTAAGAAAAAAAACTGTTCTAAAACAATGTTCTTGTTGTAACATTAGTTGATCTGTTGAAAAATCGAACTGGAAGGTTAATTTTGTGCTTCCATGTCTTGTTCAGAATTATCATACATCATTTCACTTTAGGTGCAAACCATCCTAAGTAATGCTTCATGTAATTGGTTCATGGTCACAGCCAGGCTCGTGTCCCTCATTTTGTTCCTCTGCGTAATTGCCATATTTGTTCCATGTTTATTTTCATCTGTAGTTATCACCAAATATTGGAATCAGAATCGGCTTGTCTCGAGCAAAGGACAGCACCAGGAATTATGTGGGAAATGCTTTTTTAGAAGCAGAAGCAAGTTACTGTATGTATTATGTGCCGTCGCAAGACAACTGATCATTCCTTACTGCCGATGCATTATGTACCATAGCAGAGAATTGCTCAGCTAATCATTCCTTACTGCAGATACCTGGTTACATTTTACACCATCGGATGCAGCATACAAATTCAACGTTCAGATCCTCTCCAGGCCCTCGTGGCAAGTGTCGTACCCTGTTGGCACACATGTGGCAAGAGCAAGTTGGGCAAATGTGGCGGGAGATGGCTGGGTGCATCGGACTCGACTTTCAGGTCGTCTCTGCAATAAAGGTTTGGTGGCGCAACCACCGCCTTTCAATATGTTTTCACTTCTCTGAATATACCTTGGGAGTTGTTACTACTTTATTAGTAGGAAGCATGGCTGAAAACACTGTATATCATCTAATTGACAGCATTAATTTTCAGTCTCTAAGTTGAAAATTTCCTAATTATTATTTTCTGTGCTTGGAGCTACAGCTTCAGTTTCCACTCTACTAACATGTGCTTTAGTTCACTCGCCTCAATGTATGTTTACAAAAAGGTAGAGAAGCTAATATAGACAGTTTCCGTAGGTAGCAGCAGTCCATATGCAGTGGTTTGAGTATAAGCTTTAATTCAGGAAAGGTGAAAGCAATATGTTAAATCTTAGTCATCTCAGCTGGTTGGCTCTTTTACAAGTTCACTTATACACAACGGTGTTTTGATTTAGGGAAAACTTGGTTTAGAAGCAGCAAGTAATAATGGGGTCTCTAAAACTCTGCACTGATTTTCAGAGCACCAGACATTCAGAATTCAGATGAACAGTTTTAGCCATAGTTTTGTAGGTTGTTCAGCTACGATTGTATTGCTGTTATTTAGACTATTTATTTCTACCGTAGTAATCTCTACATTCTAATATTGCCATTATTCCTATGTTTTGGTCATTAAGCTGAGCTGCTTTGTAGTTTTCTCAGGGTTTGGAAAATTTTCTGGATCGCCACATGGTCAAACTCTGGTTTGATTTGTATTTTTTGACAGATAAATGTACCGATGGTTGGCTTTCTTCAGGTATCACGATTCACATTAGTCTTTCCCTTCTACATTTGGGGGAAAGACACCTTTTCTTCCAATTACTTTTGGTAGAATATTAATATAGAAACAGGATGCTTCTAGTAGTATGTTTGTGGTTGGTGGAAAGAATGCTTTGGCCATTCAGTTTGCAATGAACAGTCTATCTATAGTAATAAAACATTAATGTCAAAACATTATGCTTCTTATTCTTCTACTTCCTGTCAGTGAAAGCAAAAATATCTAGTGCTTTCATTTTTTGGGGGTCAACCAAGAATATAAGAGCTTACAACCAAGAGGACCTAGGACTAGGACAGCTTAAAATTACATGATATACAAGATAATCCCCTCTTGTTGTTATGGGGGAGCAGTCCGCGTGCTCTGCACCTCGGACTGGGAGGAGGCACATGGCGAGTGTCATCTCCGCTGCCTCGCATCCGTCGTGTTGGATCATTGCCCGCTCCTGCTAGACTGCTCTCCCATGCCTCCAGCTCCAAGCCTCACCAGCTGGAGTGCCAAGTCGACAGGCAACATCAGGGATAAGATGTCCATTTCCCGGGAGCTCATTGAGCGCTTCGACGAAGGCCCAGGAGCTCCGGGAGATACGCATGGCCTGCTCGGGACCATGGATGTTATGCGGCGATTTCAACTTGATCCTCCGCGATGAGGACAAAAACAATGGCAACCTGAACCAGCGCATGATGGGCAGATTTCGCCGTCTTGTTAATGACCTCGCCTTTTTTTTGAAAGAAAAGGTAGATCTTGTTCTACCTTATGCATTCAAAACAGGCCGTAGCCCGATAGACCGAAGTCATTTTACATGAAGGCGGTGTGAGCGCCACACAGAGTGTGCAGCAGGCTAGCGCCAAGCCTAAAAGGGAAAGCAAGAGAAGGAGAAAGGAGAAACAGAGGCTGGAGGGCTTATGTGTAGCTACTGTTGCAACATTACATTAGCCCAAGAAGTTAAAACCTCCCTTGCATTTCCTCCTTGTGCTCTTAGCCTCCAGAGCATGAGAGTAGCTGAGCAATCTCAGTAAGAACCTTTCCAGCCATCCAACAAACGTTATGAAAGACTTGTGCATTTCTGGCATGACAAAGCGCCACTGCACCAGCTGTGAAGAAAACATGCCAGAGCGCGCCATATGCTTCCCTCGCTACCCCAGAGGCTAGAAAGTCTGCAGCAGTTTCAGTGGAGCTTGCCAAATCCAGGAGGCCGACCTTGGCCCAAACAACTTGGGCAAGTTTGCATCTGAGCAAGATATGATGCATGGTCTCGGCTGCTGGACATAAATCGCATCCGTTGTGTTTTACAATCCTTGTCCATTGCTTTCTTAACATGTTATCCCGAGTATTGTGCCTGTCCCTGATGGCCAGCCATAGAAAGACACGGTGTCTTTTGGGTATAATTGGATCCCAAATATAAGGGGCCGAGGGGCAGTCCATGCCTTTGAAAGTGAGCAGCCTATAGAAATAAGCTGTTGAGAGCTTGTGATCAAACGCCGCCGGCCTCCTAATGTCTGACGTATCAGGGGTTGGTGAGATGCTGCGCAGAAGATCATTCAGCGTTTCCAGCTCATGCGACGCCGTGTAGGAGAGATTAGGATGTAGCTGCATCATCCAATGGCCATTGACGTACTGTGAGGTGACAGTGCAAAATCTAGCTTTGGAGAATGTAAAAAGCGTCGGAAAGGAGTGAAAAAGCCGGCCACCCTCCATCCAATGATCAAACCAGAAAGACACCGTCTTGCCATCTCCAAGCTCACACCTTGTGGACTGAATTACTAGCTGCAGAGAGGATTTGAGGCATCGCCATATAGCAGTATCTGCATTATGCACTGTAACTGGTATTTCCGTACGACAGTATGCTGATGCGAACCATTGGTAGCACGGGACATTGCTGCATTGCAGTATCCTCGCCGTTACCTTGCATATCATTGCCTTGTTGCGTGCAGCAAGATCACGTACTCCCATTCCTCCATTCTGCTGCGGCATAGTTACATAATCCCATGCCACAAGACACTGCCCCCCCTTTGCATGGTTCTTTCCCTGCCACAAGAATCCCCTCATAATCTGCTCTAGCTGCTGGATAGATTGTCTTGGCCATAGCAAGCAGCCCATGAAGTAGCTGGGTATCGTTGCTAGAACAACATTAATCAGAGTGAGCCGTCCTCCCCATGATAGAAAAGTGGCCAGCCAACCTGCCAGTCGTTTGTCCACTTTATGAATAACAGGCATCAACAGTCCATGTGAGATCTTGTGTGTGGATAGGGGTAAACCCAGGTAGGTGCATGGGAAGGCAGAAGATTGACATTGTAGTACTTGCTCAATCTGTTGGCAAACCGTTGGATCCACGCAAATAGGAACAAAGGAGCTCTTTTGGAAATTGATTGTGAGGCCAGTGAAACCCGAGAACAAATGAAGTATCCTTTTGATGATGCCAACCTGTTGTGTATTTCCTTGTATTAGCAGAAGCATGTCGTCAGCGTACTGAAGGACGGGGAAGGGTCCCTCGACCCCCAGTGGGTGTTTACGCCGACCAGCTCGGTACTCTCTCGCAGATTCGTTGTAGGACATCTGCAAGCAGTATGAATAGGTAATGACCTCGCCTTGAAGGAGATATACCTCAACGGACGCCGTTTTACTTGGTCAAACGAGCAGTCCCCACCCATCTTGGTGCACCTGGACCGCGTGCTCTGCACCTCAGACTGGGAGGAGGCACATGGCGAGTGTCATCTCCACTGCCTCGCATCCGTCGTGTCGGATCATTGCCCGCTCCTGCTAGACTGCTCCCCCATGCCTGCAGCACATCGGCGTTTCCACTTTAAGGATTTCTGGCTCAGACTTGATGGGTTCCACTACACAGTGGCCACGGCATGGGGCTCGGTCCATGCCGAGGACCCCTTCCACCGCCTCATGATTCGCATGCAGGCCACAGCTCGCAGCCTCACCAGCTGGAGTGCCAAGTCGACAGGCAACATCAGGGATAAGATGGCCATTTCCCGGAGCTCATTGCACGCTTCAACAAGGCCCAGGAGGTTCGCGTGCTTACCCCTCTAGAAGACTCATTGTGGAAGCAGCTAAAGTTCAAATATCTCGGTCTTGCGTCCCTCGAGCGCACCATCGCCCGGCAGCATGCACGCATCACCACACTCAAGGACGGGGACGCCAACACTGGCTTTTTCCATATGCAGTGCTCCTTCCGAAGGTAGAAGAACAGGATCCTTAGCCTGACCGTGGATGGGCACATGCTCACCGACCATGCTGAGATGGCGCAGGCGGCGTTCAAGAACTTCAACGGTATCTTGGGTACGTCCGCGACGTGACGATGGACTTGGAGCAGCTCATTGATCCGAGTGATCTCGCGAGCCTCGACGCGCCCTTCACGGCGGAGGAGGTTTGGGACGCTGTTAAGCGCCTCCCCGTCCATAAGGCTCCGGGGCCGGATGGGTTCACCACGGAATTCCTCTAGGCCTGCTGGGGCATAGTAAGGCAAGACTTCATGGACGTTTTCCAGCAGTTGTACGTGATGCGGGGACATGGATTCAGCAAGCTCAACCAGGCCCTCATGATCCTGCTGCCCAAACGCACTGACACCCACCAGCTTCGCGACTACCGACCGATATGCTTGATACATCTCGTGGCCAAGCTCTTTGCCAAAGTCCTATCGCTGCGTCTTGCCCCAAGGCTGGACAGCCTGGTTAGCCGTAATCAGAACGCGTTCATCACCGGCCGCAGCCTACAAGACAACTTCATTCTTGTCAGGCAATCGCTCAAGATGCTTCATCAACTTGGAGCCCTGCGGATCGTGCTCAAGCTTGACCCCACGCGCGCCTTCGACTCCCTATCTTGGCCGTTCCTCTTCAAGGTACTATACCAATACGGATTCGAAGACCGATTCCAGGAATGGCTCGCGATCCTGCTATCGATGTCTAGCACCCGTGTTCTGATCAATGGCGAGCCGGGCCCACCGATTTGGCATCGCAGCGGGCTGCACCAAGGCGACCCGGTGTCCCCACAACTCTTTGTGCTCGGCCGTGGACACCCTTGGCAGACTGATGTGTCGCGCCATTGACTCCGGCATTCTACAGCAGCTCCGCCCACACTGGCATATCCCGACGACCTCCCTGTACGCCGACGATGTCATGTTATTTTGCCATGCCACGCCGGGCGACGTGGCTACCATCAAGGGTATCCTGACCCTGTTTGGCGATGCGAGTGGACTAGAGGTGAACTACGTCAAGAGTTCTGCCACTGTTCTCCATGGAGAACCCGCGGCAGACACGGTGATTGCCTAGCTCGGATGCCCGGTAGTGCAACTCCCTGTTGCCTACCTTGGCATTCCCTTGACGACGCGCCACCCTACCGCCGCCTAGCTACAACCATTGGTGGACTCAGTAGCCGCCAAGCTGCCCACCTGGAAAGCATGGCTCATGAATAAGGCTGGGCGCCTTGCTCTGGTCAAGTTAGTGCTCAGTGCTATCCCCGTACATCAGATGCTGGCATTCGCCCCTCCAAAGAAGACTCTTTTTTTAAAAAACGGAGGCGAAAGATTTGCCTCATATATTAAATAAGGAGAGAAGAGTTTGTTACAACACACACCCAGAATATGGCATGGCAATTATTCTCGCAATAAAAAAGACCCTAACTTCTTTGCCCCGGCGGTGATCCAAAGGTTTGCCTCGTCGGCGATGGTGTTGAGTAGAATTGGCGGAGGCGTGCTCTTAAGTCGGAACACTCTTGCGTTTCTCTCATTCCAAATGATCCACGACACAAGCATGGTGATCGAGGCCTTCGCTTTTCGGTTGGTGGTGCCCACGGCGCTCGTGCTCGCCCACCATGAAAAGACTCTTAAGCAGCTAGAGAAGATCCAGAGGGGATTCCTATGGGCTGCACGTGCCATTGCCAAAGGAGGGCACTGCCATGTCAACTGGCGACACGTTTGCCGCCCCATCGAGTACGGAGGACTAGGGGTGCGAGATCTGGAGCGCGCTGGGATGGCGCTTCGGCTTCGATGGCTATGGTTTACACGTGTGGGCACGGACCGTGCTTGGCAGGGGCTTGTCCTCCAATTCTCGCAGGAGGAGCGCGTGCTGTTCTTTGCCTCCACCACCATGATAGTTGGGAACGGCCTTTCGGCCCTGTTTTGGGAGGATCGTGGGTAGTCCATCCAACGGGCAGTCCATCCAACGGGCAGTCCATACGCGAGCTCGCACCACTGCTCTACTTGTGCATCCCCAAACGGCGACGAAATTCTAGGACGGTGGCGGAAGGGCTGCTCGGGAACTCCTGGATGCTCTGGAAGCACAAGAACGCGTGCGTCTTCGACAATGCGACACCCTCGATCGATTTGCTAGTAGATAAGATTAAAGACGAGACCCGCTGTTGGGCTAGAGCCGGTGCCCAGGGGCTTAGGGTTTGTTCTGCCCACATCCTGGGATGTACACTGATCGGCCAATGCCACTGTAAAACTCACCTCCTAGGAGGCTTTTTCCACCTCCCTTTTCAATGAAATGAAACGCAAAAGCCTCTTGTGTTTTCTCGAAAAAAGATAATCCCCTCTGCTTCATTCACATTATGTGCCTAATTGAGTGGAGGTTATCGCCTCACAACCTTTGCCCATTGTTGAAATCAAGATGAGTTCTGTTTTCCATGTGCACGCATGCTTTTTTGCGACCCTGGAGAGGTTAATGGCATTCTTGTTGGACTTTAGGCTGCTTTTTTATCTCCACTAACCAAATGGGTGAAACATTGAACTAGATGCTCAATTTAAAGCTTTACGACTGATCTTGTTTCGGAAGCTTGCCAAAATCTGTGGACTAGCATGTCGTGGGAAAACAAATAAAGTAGGCCACCGAGGGAAAGAAAGGATTAAGGTTGAGTGAACTTTTGCCATCGGTCCTGTTTTATTGAATACTGAATATCGCTTCCCTATTACGCGTGCAGCTCATAAGTTGCTGGAGAAAACACTGGAGAAATCAATAACTGGGCCTGCTGCCAAACATTGAAGCGACAGTTGTATAGTCTTTACACCTCATGGCCCCTGGTTCGAAGTGTTGCCAAATGTTTGGTGTGTGCATCTCATGGACCGTGCATGATGCGGTCTCATCCGACAGCAGTAAGCCTCCAATGTCTCATAAGAGTTGTTTATGAACAATCAGTTTCTATTACATAATACAAGCATTGAAACTATTATAGAAATCTACAGGTGTTTTATAGGAGCGTTGAAGTTACATATGTACTCCCTCCATTCCAAAATAGATGACTCAACTTACTGGTTAAGCAGTAAATAGGAGTGCTTGTATCCGACTAGTTGTATTCGACCTGTGGCATATTTGCACCGAATCATCGAACGTTGTACAAGTGTTGCCAAATGTTTCAGGCTGAAGAGGTGCGTCTGCAGTCAGTGCATGTAGATGTGGCCATGGCAATTTCCACTCCCTAGGAAGGTGGCCCGTTCAACTCCATGGCATGCCCCTACAGAGAAGGTTGCCAAGCAACACCGACAGCCGTTCCCACTGCAAGCAAAATTAAGAGCAGTTCTCCCACCATAGCTGGTGGTTCACTATGGAGAGCAGTGATCTTTCTTATGAACGATTACTTGTATTCATGAGTTTCTTTAGATTGTTCTTGAGTATTTTTCTTGCTGGGAGATCAATCTTATTCGTACCAAAGGAACCGTATTTTCTCAGTTCAATTTTGTTCAGAGTATTCCTATTTTTCACCGATTTTATGTATGGATGAACACATACACATTTAGGTACATCCAGATGGACACAACGTACGACGGCAACAAACACACAACGTTCAGTGCAGAAATACCACAGCCCACAGGTCAAATCCAACGTACGATGATTCAGTGCAAACATCCGAATTCTATGTTGTCTGTATGACATTGCGGCTGCTCTGACCAAGATTTTGTGGCAGTGAACATGAAAGAAGCAAAGCAGCCCCCGAGCGGACTTCACCTTAAGTCCCTCATGTAGTTGTTCCCGAGACATGGAAGTTCTGCAGTACTGGTGCGGTGATATTTCTAAGGTCAAACAGTCCACAGACTATTCAACATTAGTAAACTGTACATGCTTTGCACATCATTCAAATCTTTTCTTTATCTAATATTAAAGGACGGATACCTTCATAGTTCTCCATATGTCATCATTTTAGATCCGTTAATTTTACGTTAATTACCTAATATTAAAGGACGGATACTTTCATATATAGTTCTTCATACGTCATCATTTTAAATCCGTTAATTTTATGTTAATTACCTAATATTAAAGGACGGATACTTTCATAGTTCTCCATACGTCATCCTTTTAGATCCGTTAATTTTACGTTAACCACAAAGATTGATGGTGTAGATCTAAATAAATTTGGTCCACACATATTTGTCCACGCCGTCCGGACATGTCGAGCGATTAGATGCCCAACCCCGCAGCCGCTACCTCCGGAGCACTGGCCCCGAGCGCCTCCACCTCTCGCCGCCGCTGGAGCTCCACCTTACCCTGCCTGCCTTCTCCTTCGTCCCCTTCTCTCCCTTCTTTCCCTTCTTCTCCCTTCCTTCCCTTCTTCTCCCTCTCACCTTGTCTCTCGTCAACAGGGACATCAAGACGCCAAAATAATAATAATTCTGGACCTCGAGACGCCATGGATGCCGACGGAGCTTGCCCCTCAGCCGCCGGCCGTCATTAGCCTCCGGATCCCGCCGGCGCCGACGGGATCCAGCCCGTCCCGTCCTCCTCTGCCGCCTGCCGCGTCTCCGCCTTTCCTTTGACCCGAGCACCGCCACCGTCATATGCGAGCCGAACGCAGAGCGCCGCCACCGCTCGCGCCCGATGCGTGGGCTGCATCGACCCCGGCCAGTCCAGCCGGCCCATGGCCCTCGATTCCTCCTCCCGCTCGCGCCTCCCTCCCTGGTCGCCACGCCTCTCAAAGCTGCTGCTGCAGTCGTCCTTGTGAATCGCAACACCTCTCCATCCCACGGCTGCCGACGATGACGGGATGATGAGGTTGGCTAGGCGGGCAGGCCAAGGGTGAAGTGAAGTGGGAGGCGCATCCGTTAGTGCAGCTGGAGGTCTAGGTTAGCTCATTTGAATCTCACAGGCCACCACGGGGAGAGCAACCATGCAGGCGCATCGACCTCCCCCACCAGGTGTGTTGATTTGAACCTTCATTATTAGTGGAGCTAACCATCTCCAACAACAACAACAAATGTTGTGCATCCATCAGCAACATCCATCAGCACATCGGCCTCCCTCACCAGGTTTAGGTTTCTTGCTGTGTGTGTGGATTTTGAATTGGAAGAATATATGACAGTACTCATTGGGATGCAACAACTGTTAGTTTGTTCATTCAGAGGACTGTCAAGAACCAGTTTGATTTGTGCTATAATGCTCTTGCAAATATTTATAGATGTTAGTGAAAACTGCAGGTGTTGTAGTGTTCAGGAAGGGGCGCAGATACAGCAACGGTCCATCTACAACCGCGTCCACAGCCACAGGGCACCTAATCTCAGGTGACCTCCTGTTTTGACGTCATCCTTCGGTAGCTGCAAGCGTGGTGACCGAGTGTGGAAACAACCTTGGCGTACAGCGGCAGCCATGAGGCTGTACATGCTTGCCCTCGGCAACCGGCTCCTCATTCAGGTTGTTCCTAGACCACTCCACCTTTGAAATGTACAACCTCATGTGCTTTCTAGCTATTCTATTTATATCTAGCCATACATTGGTACAGTTAATTCATAAACATGATTCAATAAGATTTGATCTTTTTTCATGTCTCATGTTCTTAGTTCTTCCCTCTTTGCGTGCAACTTTTTTTACAGGAATTTGGTGTGCCAATAATTTCCTACTTTCTGTAGTTGTAGTTCTTCTCACTGTCAGAGCAGATTAAAATTCAAACTATGATATTAGTGGTGGTTAGCTGATAACTCAATCATAACATGGGGCACACTATCTTCTTTCTTTTCTTCTCTAACAAATTCTTAATATTATCAGAATGTTGCATTGGTTTCTTCTTTCATAATTTGACAAAATAAAATTTCCCCTAATTTCAGTTTGGACAAGCTAAGGTTGCTCTGAATGTTGTTTTGTTCTCACACGTGTGTTCCCCGTCCCACCGGTTATATCAATTTTTTCCTAACATAATGCCTTGGTATATAAACCTACAATATATTAACATTCAGCAAACACTAATTTTTGTCTGCAGCTACGCAATCCAACTACTCGAAGGAACATACAGTTCTAGAAGTAAGAACTGTTGGGCTATTACAGCGCAACTTTGGGATGATGGATGTTCAGGATAGCTATGCAGACCTCCTATATGTAGTTTATAAGGTAAATGTTTTTCCGTCTAATTTACATGAAATGTCTTGTTAACTTGAACTAATAATGAGTAACTAACGAATGCTGCCTGAATGAATCCAGAATGTATTGGAAGCACCAACGTTCAGTTGGAGAGGGAGCTATCTGGAGAAGTCACGAAGAGTGCATCGTCGTGGCGACGGCGAAGGCAGTTTCCGGAGCAGGAAACTGTGCCATCTGTTGAGGCTGTAGACACGGCCATGGCGACCAAGAGGACCTGCGGATGCTGGGGACTACGCATCCAGCCACTCCTTGCGCCACTCGACCAAGGCCGGTGTCGCCGATCACCGTGGTGGAAAAGGATGACCAGAGGAGCCTGTCCAGCGCGCATGAGGAGAGCATGTGGCCATCAATGTCCTCTCATCAGTGGTGCCTGTGCCTCACCTGGAAGCGTGCCGGGAAGCTGGGCTTGCCGTGGGTGTTTGCAGGAAGTATAGGTGGAGGTGGTATAGGTGTCAGTGGTGGCGCGGTGAGAAAGTTGCGGTGGCTGTGGCAGTGTCATGTCACCTCTCGCCTGACTCACTCCCATGGGCTTTTGCATGCATCCCTGCTTAACAGGAAAATGCAAAAGACAAACAACGGCTACTAAAACCTCTACCATTACTGAATCTCATTTGAGGCTTTGAGCACGTGTTTCTCTGTTTCCCAGATGGTACCGGATATTGCATTTGACTCTCTGCACTATAGCTGTTCTGGATTTTGGCTGTGGAGTAGCAATTTTTGGGGCATACTTTCATTTTATGAAGGAAAGTTTTGGATATAATTTTATTTTATGAAGGAAATTTTGGGACATACTTACTTTGACGTGATGTGTTACATAGTTTCCACCTGATTACTTTTCTATATAATCCACTTAATTACTATTATCATAATTTATTTATTTTTAAGATGGAATCCTGCTCCTGGAGGTTAATAAAATGCATGTAAAGATATTGCTCCTTAATACTATCTGGTAAATTTGTTCCTTTAGGGCTATGTTATTTTTCACATCATGAATCCATAATTGTTTGATTTAGCCAGAGTAATGTTTTCTTCTCTAATAATTTTTTTATAGCATTGCTTATATCAGGTCGAGAAGCCTCTCATAATGACATATTGCATTTGTTTTTACAGATAAACTTATTTTTAAGGGATGGAGGACCTCACAACCCAACCATGTTGGGAGCCTGTGAAGAAACAGCATGTACGTTGCTATTGGAGGAAGCCTTTAAATAACTCATACTACATGAGTTGTGATCCTGGGTCAAACCTCCACTTTGTGACACTGATGACAATTCCAGATATTGTCTGGTATTTTTAACCCCACCTGACCTGATTTTATTAGTTATAGGCCTCAATTTGTTCTCAACATTTGCTTTATACTAAATTCAGAAAGATGATCTTTACATATAATAAAAACTGTGCATACTTTTTTAGCTTTGTGCTGAACATTTGCATGGTTATGCAACTGTCTCTTGCAAATTAGTTTCATCATTTTTTCGTGAGTTTTGATTTATGTTTTGCTGGTTATTGATGCGTGAATGCATGATATGTAACTGGCTTCTGCTTTGCAAGGCTGTGAAATACATGGGTTGATCTGACGCAAGCAACTTTGTCAACGCACTATTTTCTAAAACGAGTAATCTTGTTACTACCTCCCATTATTGTGTGCAGATCATGCTATGTTTACGGACCTCTAGCTTACATGGCTGGCTCTCTATTGCAGTTTCATTTCAGATGCAACCTTCAACTAGAGGTTTATGTTTCCTAATGGTCGATTTCTTCTTTGTGGATTTTTCTTTTGATTATGTTCACAAGAAGGTGTGCAATTGTCTGTATTATCTGCCAAGTTTCATGGAAAACCTTTTGTATGGCAGATTTTTGTTTTTGAAGGTGAACTTTGTATGACTATTTTATGGTACAGATACTGAATCCCCCCACCCCCCCTCCAATTTTCCTTTTTTGTGAATTACGATCTTGAAGTGCAGGTTTTTAGTTGACAAAATAGACATGGAAAAAAGTAAGGCAAACATCTCTGAGAAATAATCATCTATATAATAAAACATGTCCATTGTCCTGTAGCTATGAAAAATTGGTTGTACAACATGTCTTTTTATGGTGAGGGCGTGAAAGAGGATAAGTGGCATAGTGATATCTGTGTCATGCGGTGGCCAAGATCATCGCCCTAGGATTGGCCACATTCGGAGGCATTGCGATCACAGTGGACACCCTCGGTACGGGCGTTTAGGAGGATAAGCGGTGATACGGGTTGGGCACTGTATTAAACAGAGGACCTAGACCTATCGTGGGCCTTAAAGTGTCGCTTATTGGAGTAGGGGTGTACAGTTTTTTCTCCCGTTGCAACGTACGGGCATGTTTCCTAGTATATATAAAATGCATGGAAAAATATATTTGAATATATATTTCCTTCCTAGAATCGTATTGGGCAAGATCCAACTTGGTTCTTACCTCATTAGAATCCAGATTGTTCTTGTCCCCCCCCCCCCCCCCCCCCCCCCCCCCCCCCCCCCCCCGCTTTTGCCCCCCCCCCCCCCGCGACCTCCTCTCCCCCGTGCAGCGGTGCCGCGCCGCACCAGGGCCAACCTGCCGGGCCTCCTTCTACCCCCAGCGAACGACCCTCCCACCGCCGCCGCAGCGGTGGCGGCGGCAACCTTCCTCGGCCGGTGATCGGATTTGGGTGGCGGCGACCCACTCCGGCCGATTCAAGGGCGGTGGCGCAGGCCAGCGGCAACCAGGGTTGTCGTGCTGGCGGCAGCGACGAAGAGATCACGTCGGCTGCTAGGGTGCCCGATCTGGATCCCATTCGGATTTGGGTGGTGGTTCTTCGAGCCGTCATGCGCACCCTTTGTTCCGGCGCGGCAACCGGCCTCTGGACTAGGCCCGCGACACGAGGACGTCGGGGGCACCGGCCCTGGGCGTGGAGATGGTGTCCATCTTCTTCGCCGGAGGTGGTCAGCTAGATGGTTGTGGATTCTCGCATCCAGACCTGGCGTTGAGTGGGGAGACGAGGCTGCCGGCGAAAACCGTGCTATGACTCGGGTCATGGCTATTAACGCTAGGTTTAGATAATAACTTTAGGTCAACTGCTCTACCTCTCAGGGTGGCGTTGTATTCATATATATAACAAGGTTACATGTACAGGTACGAGTTGTATTCAGAGTACAAGTCATATACGGAGTCTAATACCCTCCCTTAATCTCAACCGTGTTACGCAAGTTGAGATTGCGCCGACAATCTTCAAACAAAGGTAACGACAATAGCTTGGTGAAGATATCCGCAAGTTGATCTTTAGAGGAGATGAACTTGATCTGAAGTAGCTTCTATGTAACACGTTCTCTGACAAAGTGGTTGTCAACTTCGATGTGTTTTGTTCGTGCATGAAATACCGGATTGGAAGATAGGTATGTAGCACCAATGTTATCACACCAAAGAACAGGTTGCTATTGTTGAGGCACTCTGAACTCACGAAGCAAAGACTGTATCCAAATAAGTTCTGCGGTCGCATTGGCTATAGCCTTGTACTCAGCCTCTGTACTGCTGCAAGATACTGTGGCTTGCTTGCGAGCACTCCAGGCGATCAAGTTAGGACCAAAAAATACCGCATATCCCCCCGTGGATCGCCGATCATCAGGATTGCCTGCCCAGTCTGCATCTGAAAAAGCCGAAAGAACACCAGAGGGAGAAGAACGAAGATGTAATCCATAAGAGGCAGTCAGGCGAACATAACAAAGAATGCGCTTGACAGCAGAGCGATGCGAATCTCGAGGTGCATGCAGGTACTGGCAAACACGATTAACCACAAAGGCAATATCTGGTTTGGTGATAGTGAGATACTGCAGGCCACCAACAAGACTACGGTCACTACAAGAAATATGTCAACATGTGACCACCACTATTGGTCACTGAATGGTCACAAATTTCCATTTGTGACCTTTTTGTGACCAAAAACATAAGGTCAAAAGCTGGCCGTCATAAACTGACTATAGCGACCTTTCTTCTGGAATGGTCGAAGACGTTTATGACCAAAATACGTCTACTGTGGCGTTTTGGTCACTAGCAACCTCCCCAGGCCACGTAGGCATCCAGCGTGGCAATTTGACGTGGCACAAGATTCAGCCCGGTCCAATTCGATTTTCTACATGGGCCTAGCCCAACAATTCGGCCTTTTTAATGTATATTTTTCCTATTAATTTTTGCTATCTACATGGGCCTGGCCCAGCAATTCAGCCTTTTTATTTCTAGATGCGGCCTTTTACAGCGTATGATCTTTTATTTTTTGCCATTTTATTTTCCACTGTTTTACATTTGTCCCAAATATCATAATATCATACACTGGTCCCACGCGTCAGAAATTTCAAATGTGCTAAAATTATTTTGATAAGTGGGTTGCATGAGTCATGTTTCCATTGCACACATTTTCAAATCACATACGTAATTACTATTTCATATGAAACAGAAATTGTAGTTCTGAAACATACATGAAATTCAAAGAGAAAATACATTAAATCACATACATAATTACTATTTCATTCACAAATAGATAGAAGATACATTAAATTCCCAGATAACCCTTCCCCTACTGCTGCTACTTCTGATGTACAAAAGCAGGATCATCAGGTTTTACCAAACGCCAACACTCTCCTACTCCTTGTGCTCACCCTTCTGATGTATAGACACCTTTTAGATGAATTTGTCTGCGGAAAACATCAAAGAATCTAGTAAAAAAACTGGAATCATCAGGTTCTAACAGACTGAAAGCAACACTGAAATATATTTAGATCAGGGTAAAAACAATAAACCAACAGGAAATACAGAGTTAAAAAGCATTGGAAATACACAAGAAAATAAGGGCGTTAATGTAGCTGCAATTTACAATGTCAGAAGACTAGGAAATTAGAGATAAAGCATGGAGTATGATAAATGTGGGACTTTACATTGTAATAGAAATTGAGGATACGCGGTGAAAAAATAGAGGAATTCCACTGTAAATACCTGCAGTTTATACAATGTATAAAATGGGTTATTTACAGTGTAACTCCCTAAAAAAATCTTAGGTATTCCACTGTAATACCTACAAGTTTTACAGTGACTATGCAGTAAATTACACTGTAAAACTGGGCGATATTACAGTAAAATGAAACTGAAAAAGCACACTATAGGAATGACAACAATGAAGTAGGCACAAAGACAACATTTTAGACACATCAGAGAAAATTCACTGAATAATAAGTCAGCACTCTTAAGAAACCATTTTAAACGACCAATGATCCACCACTCATGATGTAATGGGTCTACTTACAAGTGGACGCATGATTCACTTGGTGTATTGTTGCAGAAGTGAAGAAAACAAACCCATGGTGGATGACCGACAGTTGGCACTTGATGTGCGCACCCACCCTAGCTGAACAATCCAGCTCAATCGGGTCTACTAGAACAGAAGGAAAAACTAACACTGTAAATCTACGGAGGATCACCAACAACATCCCACACTTGGATGCACACCCAGCAAGCAGATAGACAGCAACAAATGGACATTCTATATGAGAACAAAACAACATTGATCAAGCAGATGTTACGAGGATAGATATGTGACTGCTACAGATGAGTGAATTATCAAAAAAAGGAAGAGCTACAGATATGCATCTGCCTGCCAAATACACAAGACTAGTGCAGCTAAAGGATGATGGGAAATTTGCATCTAATGCTACCAATTAATTTCAGTGCATGACAAGACAAAAAGCATGGCATCAACAACATCATCAACAGCATACTACCATCGTAAATAGCAGCACAATAGCAACAGTAGGTAGTAGAAGTAGAAGAGTGAGGGCGCTATCGTGCACAGGGGCACGACCAGGAGTCGGGGAGGACGGGGCCGGAGTAGGTGAAGAGGCCATCATCCTCCTTGTGGTGCATGTCGGCCGTTGTGACGGCCTTGACTTGCTGGCCATCGCCTGATTTTGCTCCCTCACCCGCTGCTCCGCCTGCAGGAATATATACCAATAAAATGAGAACCAACAGAGCACAATTCTGCAGGTATATACCAATAAAATGAGGTGAAATGAGAATCAACGGCACAATGTCCAAAAAAGGCCAGCAGGATGAAGCTATAGCCAGCTAGCTATGCACCATAGGTGTTTGTACAGCCAGGTCAGAAGAATAACACGGCTAACATAAGGAGCGACACAACAGTTGTTGTGCTACCACAGAAAAATTGGGATTCAAACCTACTGTAACTATCACTCCATCCATTATTTAAACTACCAAAACGTCTTTATATTGAGAAACATAGGTACTGGTTGCATATATAGACTAGTAGCAGTACTATGTGTGGCAGTTTTAACAAGTCAAATAATTTTACTGTAGACAAGTTGCATATATAGACTAGTAGTAGTACTGTAATCTAACAGTGGCTAAAGCATACAAGAAACATATTGCAGTGTACTCTAGCCCAAAGGAATTCCCACCCATGCCTTGTTTCAGATTAGAAACTTTCTTACAACTGAATTCCAGATACAATTGGTTTAAGCTCCATGTGTACTAATTAAGAAGGAGGCGACAAGTAGCCATTGCATGTGATGGCAGGCAGACAGGAAATGGTTAGGAAGAAGAGGAGCAGTGGAGCACTGACTGATCCATTGGAGGCCCTGGTCTTGTCCTTCTTGAAGACGACTCCGAATCCCCGATGCACTCGCCGTCGACCACACTGGAGGCACTGACTGAATACAAACAAGAACATAAGACAAATAGTACATATATTAGTAAGATAAGTAGCTGTAACATAACAGGAACTGGAACGAACAGTGAGCCATATGCCTGGACCCTGAACCTTGAAGAAAGCAGTACAAAATAACTGAATACTGATCCTAGAATGCACAAGGTGGTTACTGATCCTAGTGTTAACTGATAATTTCTCAATAAAGTTTCTGTACAACAGTACAAGGTGGTTAACACAAAGGGGAAACAAAGAATTAACATGGCAGCAGAGCAAACCAATACAGCTTGCAACTAATAAGCACATGATATTGCTTGGCAAATCAATTAAGCTCTGGTTAATTATTAAGCGGTGAGAATTTCTTATTTGCACGTTCATGTTGATAAGCAAGTTCTAGTGTTCTACTGAACAATGACATGTCATTCGCTACGCATCTATACGTGAGACAAAAGTTGAAGGCAGGAAGCATGATGGATGGATGTATATGCGTACCTGAATCCAGGGGAAATGCCGGAAGGAGACGGAGGGCGTGACAGCAGTGTTCATGTGCGCGCCGGAGATGTGGCCGGTGGCGTAGATCACTGCGGTGATAATGAGGCCGCCGACGAAGGAGTGGCCGAGCTGGGATTCGCGCGTCACATCGGCGCCATAGATGGACGCCGCCCCGCACATCACGAACACCAGCAGGAACGTCGCCACCACCTCCAATATCACCTGCACACACGCAAGAACCCCTCAGACTGGATACTCGAACTTGTATCTTTGAAACCTATTAATCAACTTCAATTTGCAATTTTAACACTATGCACGCGTCGACCAGAGGACGACCGGCGAGGTCCCCAAACGGAAGAGGAGCGACGGGAGAGGGAGGCGCCCAGGCACGTACCTTGGTGCTCTGCTGCCACTACTATCGCGCTCGATCTGCTGCATAGCCGGGGCTGGGGGAGAAGGGGGCGGACGATCTGGTCGAAGGGGGCGGCTGATCTGGTCTGAGGGGAGGATGGAGCGGAAGGGACGGGGTCGCGGTGGTGTGCTAGGAGCCGCAGATTGCCGCCGGAAGTCGCCGGGATCGGCCGCCATAGGTGGCGGCGGCGAGGAGTCGTGGGGAGAGAGAGATGGGGTTCGCGAGAGGATGGGGGTGTCACGGGAGGTAGGGGAGACCGGAGACAGGCAATCAGGTCGCCGGTGGAGCAAGGTGGCTGCCAGATCGGCGGCAGTGGGAATCACGGAATGAGGGGCGGCCTCGATCAGATCTGGGGGAAGGGTGGGTTGGGGAGTTGGGGGAGGAGAGGGAGCGTGAGAAGGTGGAGAAGGGAGCGAGGGGCTGGCGGGGAGGGTGCGGCGTCGCGAGAAAGAAGACGGCGGGGAGGAAGGGGACGGGATCGAGAGGAGCTCCACCGGATCGAGAAGGGCGCGATGGAGGAGAAGAGAGCGAGGGGAAGAAGGGAGGCGGGGGGGGGGGGGGGGGGGGGTGGATGGAAAATGACCACAGAGCTAGGGTTTCGGGGTTAGTGTGGAAGGGCTGAGGACTACCGTTGGATCCCCGAGTATCCGACGGTGTCTGATGCACGATCCGCGTGAGATGTCCACGGACCAATCAGAAAGTAGTACCACGTTATGACCATTTAAATTGGTCGTGGTTGACTAAAAATAGCGTGTTAAAATCATATCAACTATTTTATGACCTGAAAAATTCAAAAAGGAAATGGAAAACCTTCTCATTGTGTCACCAAATGTGAATAAGTTTTTAGGAAAAATAACAAACATGAAATAAGATAAATATCTTTAAAAATGTGTCGTGAGAAATGAGTTTTTTGGCAAAAAAAACATTTTCCATTTTCCGAGTGTCCAAAATGAGTTTTTTTGTAAAGGACCTACCATATATTTGTTTCAAAATTGTACCAAATCAATTTTATAAAATACTAGGACATATTTAATGCACAATTGACTAAATGGTCGGGTGTCAAAAGTTTTGAGCCACCTCTCGTGAAAAAGACAAATTTCCGCCGATTTAGTAGGAAGCGGGTCAAATTTGAACTGCAGCTGCCTCATAGTTTGCTCTTTATTTTTTCCAAAAATCATTTCTAGATACATAAGTATCTATTTAATCACAGAAATATCAAAAGTTTTCCAAGATTCAACCACTAGCTAGGAACGGTCATTCCCGCCGTTTTGACCGCATTTTGAAACGGGCATAAAAAATTCAAAAAAAATCAAAAAATTGGGAAACCTTCGCATTGTGTCATGATATGTGGCCAAGTTCCCAGGAAAAATAATAAACTTGTAATACTGCAATTATTTTAAAAAGTGTTATTAGAAACGAGCTATCACGTGTGGAGATCAATGGCTTTCAAGCCAAATGATCAATCTTATGGCCACATTCATGGCATAGTTTGTTCAAATAATCTCATATTGTGCACAAGCGTGCATATTGGAATGGCAAACAATGTTGCCAAAGGAAGTTTTTTTTTCTTTGGACGAAAGAACCATTTTCCATTTTTCGAGTGCCCAAAAGGAGGTTTTTTGTGAAGGACCTCCCAAATAATTGTTGCAAATTGGACCAAATCATTTTTCTAAAATACTAGTCCATATTTAATGCACAATTGGTCAAATGGTTGGGTGTAAAAAGTTTTTATCCACCTCTGGTGAAAAAGACAAATTCCCGCCGATTCAGTTGGAAGCGGGTCAAATTTGAACTGTAGCAACCTCGTAGTTTGCTCTTTATTTTTTCCAAAAATCATTTCTAGGTACATAAGCATCTATTTAATCAGAGAAACACCAAAAAAAATTCCAAGATTCAACCACTAGCTAGGAACGGTCATTCCCGTCGTTTTGACCGCATTTTGAAACGGGCATAAAAATTAAAAAAATTAAAAAATTGGGAAACCTTCGCATTGTGTCATGATATGTGGCCAAGTTCCCAGAAAAAATAATAAACTTGTAATACGGCAATTATTTTAAAAAGTGTTATCATAAACGAGCTATCACGTGTGGAGATCAATGGCTTTCAAGCCAAATGATCAATCTTATGGCCACATTCATGGCATAGTTTGTTCAAATGATCTCATATTGTGCACAAGGGTGCATATTGGAATGGCAAACAATGTTGCCTAAGAAAGTTTTCTTTTTCTTTGGACGAAAGAACCATTTTCCATTTTTCGAGTGCCCAAAAGGAGGTTTTTTTATGAAGGACCTCCCAAATAATTGTTGCAAAATTGGACTAAATCATTTTTATAAAATACTAGTCCATATTTAATGCACAATTGACCAAATGGTTGGGTGTAAAAAGTTTTTATCCACCTCTGGTGAAAAAGACAAATTCCCGCCGATTCAGTTGGAAGCGGGTCAAATTTGAACTGTAGCTACCTCGTAGTTTGCTCTTTATTTTTTCCAAAAATCATTTCTAGGTACATAAGTATCTATTTAATCAGAGAAACACCAAAAATTCCAAGATTCAACCACTAGCTAGGAGCGGTCATTCCCGTCGTTTTGACCGCATTTTGAAACGGGCATAAAAAATTCAAAAAAAATCAAAAAATTGGGAAACCTTCGCATTGTGTCATTATATGTGGCCAACTTCCCACGAAAAATAACAAACTTGTAATACCGCAATTATTTTAAAAAAGTGTTCTCAGAAACGAGCTATCACGTGTGGAGATCAATGGCTTTCAAGCCAAATGATCAATCTTATGGCCACATTCATGGCATAGTTTGTTCAAATGATCTCATATTGTGCACAAGGGTGCATATTGGAATGGCAAACAATGTTGCCTAAAGAAGTTTTCATTTTCGTTGGACGAAAAAACCATTTTCCATTTTTCGAGTGCCCGAAAGGAGGTTTTTTTGTGAAGGAACTACCAAATAATTGTTGCAAAATTGGACCAAATCATTTTTATAAAATACTAGGCCATATTTAATGCAAAATTGATAAAATGGTTGGGTGTAAAAATTTTTTATCCACCTCTCGTGAAAAAGACTCATTTCCGCCGATTCAGCTGGAAGCGGGTCAAATTTGAACTGTAGCTGCCTCATCGTTTGCTATTTATTTTTTCCAAAAATCATTTATAGTTACATAAGGACCTATTTAATCATAAATACATGGTTTGGTGGCGATACGTCGAGGTTTGGGCGGTGGCCGAGGGCCCCAACTCTAGAGCGCATAAACTCGCATGCCCGTCGCGTGGTCACCGCGTGACCGTAATGTTGCCATGTGTTCTGGGTGGCCTAGGCATGTCTAGTGGGTTGGGCACTCCCCAGGTTGGTGCTAGGAAGAAAACTACAACATAAGATTCTCACGAGGAGACCGATCGATGCTCAAATATGAATTAGCGGCCAAGTGTTTGATTAGCGGTACGGGAAATGCACATGGCCAATGGGCGTGAGTTTTGGCTAAGGATGATCATCTACTAAGGAGAATGTCTTCACAAATTTTTAGCTCAAAATGAGGATCCTAGGTGGTACTTGCTTTGCAAAGTACCACGCTGGAAAACAATATGAATGTTGAAGCTGGGCTCAAAATAATGAATGGAGTGAGCTGAAATTTTGTGGAGGATGGTTATTTGGGCATAGGAAAGCATTGTAGAAAATTGATACCATTTGGACATGCCAAAGTAGTACTTCCTTCACAATGCTCTTCTATGGACAGAAACTTGGGAAAACTAGTGAGAGAGATTGGATGAATGAAATGAGCTCAAAATTGGTGTAGGTAAGTTACTTAGGTATGGTCATGCGCTGGTAAATTTTCAGATCATTTGGGTAAGACTAGCTAGTACTTACTTCACAAAGCTTCTCTCGAGGTAGAAACTTTGGAAATTTCCCGAGAAAGATTTACTAGGAAAATTGAGATGAATATTATCATGTGGAAATTATTTGGGTATGGAAGAGTGCTCGAAAAGTTTGAGGGTAATAGGGGGGGTCTATATAACACTTGCTTTGCAACGTGCCAATTTGGCCATAAAATATAAATTGAACCTGGGCTCACATAGATGATTTGACCGAGCTGCAATTTGGAGGAGGGTGATAATTTGGGCATATGAAGGAACTGTATAAATTTCATGTCATTTAGAGATATAAAAAAGGTACTTCCTTCACAATGCTTCTAGGTGGACAAAAACTTTGGAAATTTGCCGAGGGAGATTTGCTAGGCAAATGGAGCTGAATTTTGTCATGCGGTAATGATTTGGATAGGAAAGAGTGCCCAAAAATTCCGAGGGCAATCAAGAATATATAAATAGCACTTCCTTCATAAAGTGTTGTTGTGAACAGAATAGGAAAATGAATATTGTTGAATTAGTTTTGAACTAGGCAAGGAAGGATTTTTACATATTTGATGAAGATATGCCCCAAAGAATTTATGAGATTTTTTTGGGAATTTTGGGAATGTTAGAAATATAGGTTGCTTCACAACCTAGGGCAAAAACTGCCACATGGACATGACACATAGGCAAAACTGATGAGATGGCGCCTAGTCATCACAACCCACCACAATCTACAAGGCTATGACCATCTATATTGGTCATTAACAACTAGAAATAAGGCAGCGGACTAGCACTGTTTGCTTTGTGACCATTTCATGTAAGGAAATTACGACCTTTCTGACCAAAATGGTCGCAATGGTTTAGGGTTTGGAACCCCCTGAACAGCTTTTGACCAATTGGTCTAAAATGGTCATAAATTTATGACCAATTCTTCGAGGGTCACTGACAGAAGGTCATAAGTTGACATATTTCTTGTGGTGGGTACTCAGTAACATCATCAGGAGATAGAGGATCACCATCAATAGCAGAAATCTTGTCAGTAGCAGACATGGGTGTGGAGGAGGGGTTGCATTTGAGCATACTAGCACGACGCAAGAGATCCAAGGAATACTTCTTCTGAGATAAGTAGAGTCCATCAGAAGTGCGAGCAACCTCCAAACCCAGAAAAAAAATGAAGCTTGCCAAGGTCCTTAATAGCAAAGTCAGAACGAAGAGCTGACAAAAGACGATTGGCAGCAGGCACTGAGGAACTGATAAGAATGATATCATCAACATAGACTAGAAGATACATAGTGACATTTGAACGCTGGAAAAGAAACAGTGATGTATCTGCCGTTGAGGGAACAAAACCATGAACACGGAGAGCACTGGCAAGACGCGCATGCCAAGCACGAGGAGCCTGCTTCAGACCATATAGAGCTTTGTCCAAGCGACAAAGATGATGAGGATGATCTGGATCAATAAAACCTGGTGGCTGCCTCATGTAAACTTCCTCCTCTAATACACCATGAAGAAATGCATTCTGGACATTCAACTGTCGGAGAGACCAGCCACGAGTAACCGCCAAAGATAGCAAGAGGCAAATGGTGGTGGGCTTGGCAATTGGACTGAAAGTACCCTCGTAATCAAGACCATAGCGTTGTTTGAAACCTTTTGCAATCAGACGGGCCTTGTAGCGCTCAATAGAGCCATCAGAATGCTTCTTCACTTTAAACACTCATTTAGAGTCAATGATATTAACACCTGGACGAGCAGGAACCAAACGCTATGTTTTATTATGAAGGAGAACTTGATACTCTTGTTCCATAGCAGTCCGCCAGTGTGGAATACTCATAGCAGCCTAATAATGACGAGGTTCAGATGTGGGATCCGAGACAGCATGAGCCATACACGCTGCTAACCAAGCAACTGTGCCATCAGTACGTTCCTTGGGACGGACTATGCCACTCCGACCGCGAGTATGAGGTCTCGAGACCACATGAGCGGGAGCAGGCGGTGGCAATGTTGCGCGAACAGGAGGTGAAGCAGTACGTGGTGGTGACGGTGCTGAAATCGCCTGTGTAGATTGCCCAGTAGACGAGGATGGCGCGGTCCGGACGGACAAGGGCGGACCATCAGTCGACAGCTCCACAGGGGAAGGAGCCCCAGCTGGCGAAGTTGACCCAGATGCGGGCGGGCGAGCTGGCGAAGACGGGCCAGGCGAGGATGGCCCGGCTGGCAAAGAACGCCGCGCCAGTGTGGGCGATTCAGGCCGCACAAGCGCAGCCGACCCAGACGAGGGGCTCTCAGCTGGGAACGCCGTGGACACATTTGTCCCATCTGCATGGATGGGATTACGTGCATGCACATGCATGTTGCTCGTAGGACCATTTGGAGTGTTCGAATCGTCCAGCAGCTCAAGGCGGGCACCGCGACCAGCACCTGCACCATGGTTAGGCAACAAAATAGGCGAGTATGCAATATCTTCAAATTAGTCAGACGAAAAATTGGTGGGACGCAAGGATTGTGGAATGTCAGATGTTGTCGGAAGGTTGGAAAACGGAAAAGAGTTATCGTCAAAGATAACATCACGAGAGATGTAGACTCTGTTAGAGGGGACATGAAGACACTTGCATCCTTTATGAAGTGAACTATAGCTAAGAAAAACACACTTTTTCAAGCGGAACTCAAGTTTACGACTATTATATGGGCGAAGATGCGGCCAACAAGCGCACCCAAGCACTTTAAGAAAAGTGTAATCTGGCACTTCATTAAGAAGGACTTCCAGAGGAGTTTTCAAATTAGGCATGCGATTAATAAGAAAACAGTCAGTAAAGAAGGCATCACTCCAAAATCAAAAAGGAACTGAAGCATGAGCTAACAAGGTTAAGCCAGTTTCAACAACATGACGGTGTTTTCTTTCAGCAGTACCGTTTTGCTGATGTGTATGAGGGCAAGACACACGATGAGAAATCCCGAGCTGCTGAAAAAAGGTGTTGAGGTTGCGGTATTCGCCCCCCCCCCCCCCCCCCCCCCCCCCCCCAAACATGAATAATTTTATGCTTGAGAAGACGTTCAACATGCGACTAGAATTTAATGAAGATATCAAACACATCAGATTTCCGCTTAAGAAGATAAAGCCATGTAAAGCGACTATAAGCATCAGTGAAACTAACATAATAATTATGACCACTAACAGAAGTTTGGGCAGGGCCCCATACATCAGAAAACACAATCTCTAGAGGACTGTTGACAACTCGACTCGACGAAGAAAACGGAAGTTGATGACTCTTGCCCTGTTGACAGGCATCACACACTGCTATTTCTTTATTATTACTAGACACCACAGGAAGTTCATGACGATGAAGAACATGACGCACTATCGGAATAGCTGGATGCTGAAGACGTGAATGCCACTGAGACGACGAAACACGAACTCCACTGAAGACTTGAGAAATGTGTGGCACACCCAGAGAGTAAAGACCGCCGCGATAGTGACCTCTAAGGAGTACGTCCCGTGTGGCTCGGTCCTTACTAATAAAATCGGATGGGTGAAATTCAACAGAGACATTATTATCATAAGTAAGACGAGGGACAGACAAAAGATTACGGGTGACAGATGGAACCCGTAGGACATTAGAGAGGTTAAGTTAGCGAGATTTAGACGTTGGAATAGATGATTGACCAATATGAGAGATATGCATACCTGACCCGTTTGCTGTATGAACCATGTCATGGCCCTGGTAAGGCTCATATGTACCAAGCTTGCTGAGGTCGCTCGTCAGATGGTCCGTAGCACCGGTTTCCATGTACCAGCTAGGATCAACCGGGTAGGAAGGGGTGTGCCCTTGTGTCGCCATGGCTGCTTGACGCTCATTATTGCGTCCATCGTTACCGATGCCAAGGAAGTCCTGCTTGAAGCGTTTATGGCAGCGGGAGGCGAGGTGACCCGGGATACCGCACAGCTGGCAAGGAGGGCGGTTGCCCTGGTTACCACACACCAGGTAGCCTGAGCGAGAGGAGACCCCTTGGCGACCACCATTGGCGCCATTGGCAGCCGTCGTTTGCTGAGATGGTGTAGAGAGTAGGGGTGGCTTGCCGGTGGAGCGGTTGTTGGAGCGAGCACCAGAATTGGGGCGAGAGCCACCCCGGGACACCGCATTGGAAGAGGAATTGTCGTGGTAGACCTCTGCAGCCCAGCGGGTCTCGATGCGTTGCTCAATCCCAAGAAGACGAGCATAGAGATCGCGAGGAGCGATTGCTGGCTCACGACCATGCACCGCCTCAACAAGAGAATCATAGTCACTGTCAAGACCGTTGAGAACATACGAGGTAAATTCCTCATCGCTGAGTGGTTTGCCGATGGAAGTAAGCATGTCAGCGAGAGCCTTGATCTTGTTGAAGTAGACCGAGGCAGAAAGGTCGCGTTTGTTCAAGTCCTAAAGTTGGCCACGAATCGCCATAGAGCATGCCGTGGACTAAGACGCAAAACTCCCATCAAGAATAGACCACGCGTCCTGCAACATGGTGGTAAAGAGAACCATGCTGGAGACAGCGTCAGTGAGAGAAGCCCGGATAGCGGAGAGGATCGCTTGATCCTGAGCGACCCAGACACGATACGCCGGGTTGAGCACTCTGATAGGAGCGTCGGCGGCCGTTGTCTGTGAAAGGAACTGTGCGGGGCACGACAGTGTCCCATCCACGAAACCCTCGAGATAATGGCTGCGAAGGAGCGGCAGGAGCTGCGCACGCCAGTAGAGGTAATTATCAGCAGACAGCTTGACGGTGAGGAGATGACCGAAGTGAAACGGCGGCGGCAGTGGCGCCTCGACCACTGGCTGCATGGAGACGTCAAGGGTAGCCGAGGCAGTAGGAGGTAGATGGGAAATCGGGGATCCGTCAGCTGCGGTCGAGGGAACAAGGGCCGACGATGCCCCGTTGTTGATGTAGGTCGAAGTAGCAGGAGCAGTTGTGTTGGAGTAGACGCCATGCATGCCCATCATCTGCTGATGGAAGTACGTGGGTGCAGCCATTGGTGCCTGGGCGATGTAGCCCGACAATGGCTGGGTGAAGTAGCCCGGCGGTCCGTGCTGCACGCCGGGGAAGAGAGCCGGTGCGCCCGGCTGAAGGCGGGTGAAGACCGAGCCGGCCGCCATGGTGCCGATGGGAAAGGCAGGCAGTGACGGGCTAGTACCGACGTGAGAAACCCCAGCGAGGAGAGATGACAACGTGGATGGTAGGGTGAAGGCTGCGGAGGAGGTATAAGATGAGGTAGCGAACGACATGGCAGCGGCTCCGACAACGACGGCGGCGGCTGCTGCGAGATGCGGAAGCTGCGGCTTAGGAAAACCTAGTCTGATACCATATTAACGCTAGGTTTAGATAATAACTTTAGGTCAACTACTCTACCTCTCAGGGTGGCGTTGTATTCATATATATAACAAGGTTACATGTACAGGTACGAGTTGTATTCAGAGTACAAGTCATATACGGAGTCTAATAATGGCGGGCGACGGCGGCATGTTCGCGTCGTTATCTTGTTGAAGACATCGCCACCGCAGCTTCTGTTGACTTGCTTGCGCTGCTCCGGGTGAAAACCTAGACCCGGAGTTTCTGGATCGGACGATGGCGGTGCTTTTGGCGTCGTTTTCCCTTTTGGGGGCATTGTTTTTGAGCAGCGGCTGGATGTCGGACCAAAGGATGGATTCTTTGGTGGAGGGATGCGTCATCTCACTCATTGATGGCGGCGGGTCTCGGCGGCATGGCGGTGTGATGACTCGACGTCCGATGCGCGGAGATGGACTCGCGCAGGAGGGTGACGCGGTTTGACGTCGTGGTGGCGTCGACGACAGCTAGACCGGGCAAGGTAGATGCAACAATACAACTCTGAAGATGGATTGGTGGCAGGTGGCTGCGGCGGCCTCATACCCGGCAGGCGTCCTGGTTGAGGAGTGCTCCGGACCGGTGAGTGACCCATACCCGGCAGACGTCCTGGATGGGACCTCCGGTTTTAGTTGTTAGGTTTGACTGCGAGGTCTGTTTGGTATTAGACCCAGACTATCGACATCCCTTCATCAATTGGATAGGAGTAGCGACAGATGTTGCCTAGACGGTGGCTTTAGTCTTACTGTTGTATTGCTTTGTAAGGTCTTGTGTGAACAATTAATAAAATGGATGCATGCATCATCATGATGCAGAGGCCGGGGGCATGCCTCCATTTCCAAAAAAAAATCAGATAAGTATGTGGATAGATATTTCTAGAACACATGAGATGCTATAGTTGGGAGGGAGGGAGGGAGAGGGGGAGAGGGAGAAGGAGAGAGGGGGGAGAGAGAGGGAGGGAGGGAGGGAGAGAGAGAAAGAGAGAGGGGGATAGTTGGTGAGGGGAAAGGGAATGATCCTGTTGGACTCGGCATTTAGTTCTACCATCTTTACTCAAGCATTAAATTATATTTTTAATTTCAGTTGTAGTATTTTAGTTCCTTCATTCAATATATCTTAATCTCGGTTGTAGTATCTTGTAGTGTATTTTACCTTTTAACATTCTGTATTGTATACTTCTAGCAAACCACTCAGAGGAGATGTTTTTGAAAATTAGAAAGGTTAGTTTTGTAAAAAAATCTCATTCGTATTGTTGTATCATGCACTAATAAGGTGTGTATTATAGCTAGTGCATATCACCACTAGCTAAGGGCGAGCAAGACAGCGCAGTTATATCTCGCATTAAGCAAGTTGGAAAGATCTCTCATTCTGGAGAGAAATAGAGAAGAAAAAAGGCAAGCGCCGAAGCATCTACAGTGATGGACCGGCCCATTAACTTACATCGACAAGTGAAATAGAGAAGAAAGAGGGCAAGCGCTGAAGCATCTACATTAATGGGTCAGCCCATCAACTTACACCGAAAAGAGAAATATAGAAGAAAAAGGGCAAGCGCTGAAGCATCTCCAGTGATGGCCGGTCCACTAAGTTACATCAAAAATAGAAATAGAGAAGAAAAAGGGCAAGCGCTGAAGCATCTCCGGTGATGGCCGGTCCACTAAGTTACATCAAAAATAGAAATAGAGAAGAAAAAGGGCAAGCACCGAATCATCTACAGTGATGGGCTGGCCCATTAACTTACATTGAAATGAGAAATAGAAAAGATCACCACTAGCTAAGGGCGAGCAAGACAGCGGAGCTATATCTCGCATTAAGCAAGTTGGAAAGATCTCTCATTCTGGAGAGAAATAGAGAAGAAAAAGGGCAAGCGCCGAAGCATCTACAGTGATGGGCCGGCCCATGAACTTACATCGACAAGTGAAATAGAGAAGAAAGAGGGCAAGCGCTGAAGCATCTACATTAATGGGCCAGCCCATCAACTTACACCGAAAAGAGAAATATAGAAGAAAAAGGGCAAGCGCTGAAGCATCTCCAGTGATGGCCGGTCCACTAAGTTACATCAAAAATAGAAATAGAGAAGAAAAAGGGCATGCACCGAATCATCTACAGTGATGGGCTGGCCCATTAACTTACATTGAAATGAGAAATAGAAAAGAAGGGCGAGCGCTAAGAGTCGATCCCAGGGTCTCCTGCGTAGTAGACAGAGTTGCATGCCACTGGGTTAGCTCGCATTTCATAATAAACAGCAGGGGCCCGACCTACTTGAGAGGAAAAAGGTCTGGTTTACATTGGTTATTTGGGCTTTTTTGTTTTTATTTTTTCACTGGTTTTTCTTTGTTTTCACTTGGTTTTTATTTTATTTCCTTTTTCTTTGATTTTCTTTAGTTATTTTCTCAGGTTTTCACTTGTTTTTTTATGTTCTTCCTTTTTTCTTCATTTTGTTTGTTTCTTTCTCGTCTTTCATAATTTTTTGTTTTCTTTTGGGTTTCACCTTTTTTCTATAAATATTTTGTATATATCTAATACATGTTTAACATTTTTCAAATGCTTGATTAACATTTTTAAGTACCATATTAACATGTTTTGAATACATGGTCAACACTGTTTTTCTATACACATTGAGCATTTTTAAATATAATTTATCTTTTTTTAATACATTGTCAACAGTTTTTGTAAAACATTTAACATTTTTCAAATACAAGTTTAAATTTTTTTAAATACATGATCATTATTTTTTATATAGACATTTAATTTTTTTCAAATGCCTAATTAACCTTTTTCAAATACTTGTTCAACACCCGCAAAAAAAAACAAATACCTTTTCAACATTTTTATAAATGCTTAATTAACATTTATGTGTAGATGATCATTTTTTCATACATGGCACCTTTTTTCTATACACATTTAACAATTTTCATATTCTTGATTAGCATTTTTCAAATACTGTTTCAACAATTTTTGAAATGCTTCATTAACATTTTTTTCTCGAAAACTAACGCCCACACATGTGGCATCTTGCACATCGCCCACACGCCTTCATCATCACTCATTTTGTCACGTATGAATATATGACATCAGTAGGAATCTTGTTGGTTTTTGGCTTAAGAATGTTTTATCTCCTAATTAAAAAATCGGATTAAAAATCTATTTTCTCCATTAAATCCGTCTCGACGAGATCTTCTAAACTAGACCCCATGTTGATATGTTTCGACAAATTTTTTTCCCCAAAAGTTGCCATGATCTTACACTATAGTTGCCATAGTGCTTAAAATAAAGTTGCCATATGACTATTTTAGTTTGTAGAGCATGACAATTTTAGTTTATTGATGATGGCAATTTCAGTACTTAGACCATGAAAATTATTTTTTGTATGAACCTTGGCAATTTTAAGTGCATGTATCATGGCAATTTTAGTTTATGGTTCATGACAAGTCTAGTTTCTTAATTCCCCGTTTTATAATATGCCAAAATTTACTTTTAAATGTAGACGAAAATAGCTGAAACATATCATGACAATTTCAGTGTAAACATCACGGCAATTCATGTGCAATAGACATGGCAACTTTTAACCAAAAAAAATTCATCGAAATATGATATGAGATCTAGTTTCGAAGATCTCGTCGCGAGGGATTTAATAGTGAAAATGGATCTTCAATCGGTTTTTTCATTTAAGAGATAAAACATTTTAAAAATTGAAAATCCAAAAATATTCCCAAATGCATGCATGCGATGACGTGGCGCTGTCTGTGTGTTATAGGGCGTGTGGACGGGTTTGGCTCACATCCCACGTGTGGGCATTAGCATTGTCCTAAATTTTTTCATCATTTTTTAATACATGGTCCACATTTTTTTCTATACATATTTAACATTTTTCAAGTGCTTGATTAAAAAATTTCAAATACTTGTTCAACAATTTTTTAAATACTTGATTAATTTTTTTATATACATGACCAATGTTTGCATAATTTTTTAACGCATGGCCAACATTTTCTCTACACACGTTTAACATTTTCTAAATGCATGATTAACATTTTTGTAACACCGTTTCATTTTTTCCAATACTTGATTAACATTTTTATAAACATGATAAAAAAATTCATTATTTTTGGAATACATGATTAAATTTTTTCTATACACTTTTAACATTTTCGAAATACTTGATTAATATTTTTGAAATAATTTCTCAACATATTTTCGAATGCTTGATGCAAAATTTTATAAACCTATTTTTTAAAAATTCATCCTTTTTTTAATACTTGGTCAACATTTTTTCTGTACACATTTAACATTTTTCAAATGCATAATTAACATTTTTTTAAAAGCATGTAAAGTATAACTTTGTATTATGTTTAGAATATTTGGAAGTATAAGTGGAAGTATAAAAAGAATCGAAAAACGAAAATATAAAACCATAAAGAATAGAAAGAAAACGAGGAATTGGTGCTCGGCACACTGGGCCGGCCCATCCGTTCGCGTGTCTGCTTTCAGCGAGTGGGAAGCTGTCGTCGCACCCGAGCAAGACCGACCCATGGCCTGAGGAAAAAGAGCGACTGCCCTGGCCCAACAGCCACTGTATTATCATTCAGTATGTCTTATTGAACATGAAAAAACAAGTCTTATTTAGCTGCAGCAAGTCCGCACCACGAACCAATAGCATGCACTATGTAGAAAGACTGCTAGTGTTGCTCCGTGGGATGTCTTACAGGTTGTACTAATTTATGTTCACTAGATTTATTTGGTTTAATTCAGGCACACCATTTTTTTAGAGATTGATAGGAGCACTTGTATACACACCAAATAAAGCCAAGCGTGTCCTAGGAGAGCATATCATATAAAAAATTCCTATGCATGCAAAAGTAGAATTGACATCATTTTAATGTTCATCGATGATTATATAAGCAATTCTACTTTAAGATCATGTAAAAATCATGCACGTATGTTTGTTCATTTTCCAAGGTTATATGTATTGTTGGTTTGCTTAATATATCTTAGTGTCTTTTGCAAAAAACCAAACAAACTCATGCATGTATCGCCAACTTTTGTATTAAACCAAACCTGCAAGACACATTTGCCAATAACTCCATTTATACACTAGAAGTTTCTATAAACATACTTATATCTATTAATACACTGAAACCAGTATTAAGATATTTACTAGGTAGTACAGTTTAGTGATTTATATTATGATATTTATTGAAAATAAAATATAGATGGACACATGAATTTATGTGAAAATAAAATTTTGATTAAAATACAACTTAAGTTTATCAAAAAATTATGTATTATAATTGTATAATGAAGACAATATAATTAATATTAAAAAAATATTGTTTTATGGCTAACTATGTGAATTAAATAAAATAGTCGTTAAGGTTGTAATTTGATAAACGTGCTAAAGAATTATAAAATTTTAGTACAAAATATGTATTGTAATTCACTAAAAATGTGAAATATACGGAATTGGTACAAAACTACAAACAAGGGAATTAACTCTTATTGCCATAAAAAATAACCCATATTCTTTTTGTATTTACAAGGAACAAGTTGCTTTCGTTGCCTATTACTGAATTAACGGAGCTACTTGCTCATAATTTTGTATATGTTTCAACAAAGAAGCTAGTCAACTCATGATGGATCCAGTACATGCATATTGCAGCTCATGCAGATACAAACATCTAGGCATTTAGAAGCGCCGGCACACTCAACAGTCTTGAGATTAAGGATGAAGCATTCACAACCTTACCACCTTGTGTTGGAAAGAAAGGATGTGGAATAAGAGTTTGCTTAAGCATCAATTGTGTATTAAACACGTCCTTGCGATGAAAAATGGCAACCAACCTGCCATCCATGTCAACCTGAAGTAGGCACTCACCAAATCTGCCCAGCACGAACAAGTCACCATTTCCAGGCAGGACCACCATGTACCTAGAACTTTGATAGTTTCCACACAGCCCCTCAATCTCAGTAACTGGCAACTCAATCTTGCACTTTAAGGTCCAGACTTCTCTTTCATAGTCGGAGAACACCCAGATATCAATGGTAGTCGCAACATCACCATAGTTGTACATGCCAAGCACGCCATCAATCTCAAACAGGTGATTGTAGCAAGGAACGAATTAAGCAACTGAAGCATGCATCGCCCGGAACGACTCAGTTGTTGTCTAAAAAACCACTATATTATTGCTTCCAACCTCAACCGGATCTACTGACCAATGCAGGTTGCCATGTAACAGGACAGCTTCCCTTTGCCGTAACACGCATCACCTGCCTCTGGCTGCATCCTGATGTTCCTCAGCGGCTGGACAGAGCCCACTGCGAAGATGTAGCAGTCATCATGATCGCATACTGGATTTTCAGCATACAACAGAAATCTGTACTTGTCAGAAGGACGGTGCGGGTACATTCCATAGACAATGAAGTCGGAGGGGATTGGCAGGAGGCGAGCGGACTTGCGAGTGGCTGGGTTAAAGATGCAGAAGTAGGCGTCGTCCAAGTCAAGGAAACAGAAGAGGAGGAGGCCGTCGCAGGAGGCCTCCAGACGAGAGAATCCGGGTGATGTGTTGGAGCTGGGCGTCGGCGGCCCGGTGGTCGAAGGTGAGGATGCTTCGGTAGAAGCGGTTGTCGCCTTCATCCTGCCCGGTAGCGATGGGGAGGACGGGATGGCCGGTGTGGTGGGCGAGGAGGAAGCGGCGAGTGGAGGTGGCGCGGCGCCAGGCGCGGGGGACGGCGCAATAGAGGAGGAGGGATTTGGGGTCGAGGCGGACGAGGATCAACAAGATCACGATCTCATCTGGGAGGCCGCTAGGAGAAGGTTCGCCCCAGCTGTTACGGCCTCCGCCATTGTCGCCGGATCCTGGATGGCGGTGGCGGTGGTGGCGGTGGCAGCAGCGGTGGAGGGGAGCGGAGGATTCATTTTTTTATGAACCGAGTTAGGGATTGTGGTGGGGATAGGAGCATCACTGCATGGAGCGCACTTCAAGTGCACGGCGGCCTCGACACACTTTATCCAAACCGTGTGCTGCATGCATCGCGATTGAACCGGGGTTGAGCTGCTCGGGGTAGGTGAGTGCAGATGAAGTGGGAGAAGAACAGTAAATGAGCTGTGGGGTGTGATGGTGCGCCGGGCTGAATTGATTGGTCAATGCAACGAAATTACATATGCGATGCTACTAGCCGGCGACAGTTGAACTTGGTCAATGCAACGAAATTACATATGCGATGCTACTAGCTGGCGACAGTTGAACTTGCTCAACCGCTTCTTAATAGTCAAACGTTTGCTTCGTCCTGTGGAAGAGCTAAAACCCGAGTAATCGTGTTTAGCACCTAGTGCATGTAGGAATTCTGGCTTCTTAAAACTGTGCGCTGTCGAGCAAATTATTTTTGGACAACTTTAATTAGATTAATGAGTAATTATGGTGATCTCCATAAGTGGATTTAATTTGCAAGAAATTGTGTGTGCTCGATATCGGTGCGACATATAACGTGTGGGGCCAAACGAGTTACCAGGCATTTTGACGAGTCGGGACAAGAACCATCGATTCGGTACATGTCTTCATCGCGTGTACAAGTCGTTGGGTACAGGTTGTTATCAGTGCCAGAATTCGGCATACTAAGGGGGTGGATCGGGGAACATTTGCTACTACTAGCGACCGCATCCAGGACCAAACGATGTACTTTACCCGTCATATACGATCTGCTGTAATAGAAACACTGCGTTTGTATACATTGATTCATAAATGTGCTATGCCGATCCACATGCAAACAAGTGGTGCCGATAAGCATACCGCTGGACGCCGTGAACCAAAGGAGCTTTTCGCATCACTGCATCACTACATCACTGTGAACTTTGGAGTGGCTCTGAAACGGGCTGTGCTTTAGCCCAGAAACACCTTCCCGTGAATTTGGCAGTCCAATAGATTTTTCCTATTGAATTCTCAAAAAACTCAAAAGAAAAAAAAAGTCTTTTCCTATTTCTCTTAAAAAAACTTAAATTATTTTTCCTGCATATTTTCAAAAATATTTTTTAACACAGTACAGACGCAAGCTCTCATATACACGCGCATACACTCACCCCTATGAACGCACACACGCACACCCTACCCCTATGAGCACCTTCAAAAGAATAAATGCGAGCACCAGGTCTTGAACCCTTGTGGGCTGGGGATACCACAGTCCCTTGCTACATCGTGCGCATGCCTCGGTTTTCGCTTGAAGAGGAAAGGGTGATGCAGCAAAGTAGCGTAAGTATTTTCCTCAATTTTTGAGAACCAAGGTATCAATCCAGTAGGAGGCCACACGTAAGTCCCTCGTACCTACACAAACAAATAAGAACCTTGCAACCAATGCGATAAAGGGGTTGTCAATCCCTTCACGACCACATTCAAAAGTGAGATTTGATAAAGATGATAAGATAATATTTTTGGTATTTTTATGATAAAGATTAAAAGAAAAGATTACAAAATAAACGATAACAGAAATAACTAGTTGGCAAAGATTAATATGATGGAAAATAGACCCCGGGGCCATAGGTTTCACTAGTGGCTTCTCTCAAGATAACATAAATATTACGGTGGGTGAACAAATTACTGTCAAGCAATTGATAGAAAAGTCCATAGTTATGAGAATATCTAGGCATGATCATGTATATAGGCATCATGTCCGCGACAAGTAGACCGAAATGATTCTGCATCTACTACTATTATTCCACACATCGATCGCTATCCAGCATGCATCTAAAGTATTAAGTTCATAAGAATAGAGTAACGCATTAGGCGAGATGACATGATGTAGAGGGATAAAATCAAGCAATATGATGTAAACCCCATCAATACTAGGGAAAACCCTAGCAGTAGCGCTGGTTTTGTGCTCACTAGTAGCGCGGGTAGGCGCGCTACTAATAAGGCGCTATAGCTATTGCTTAGCAGTAACGCGTGCCGCACGCGCTATTGCTAGGACAAATAGCTGCAGCGCTTGTTCACTCCCACGCTGCTGCTAATGTAACTACTGGCAGCGTATTTTCTTTCCATCGCTACTAGTATTGTTTTTTTATTTTTTTATTTTTAGTGTATTTATGCGCCATCGTACAAATATTGGTACAATCCCAGTTATGAGGTTTACATCATTATGTCCATAACAGTGTGTCAAATGAAGGTGGATTAGGTTCAAGTGGAGGCAATATGTGGTGCATGTCAAAAGTATACTACTAGTCCAAACTTGATCTAGTTTGGACTAGTAGTACTTTCGATGTGCACCACATGTTGCCTCCACTTGAATCTAATCCGCCAGCACAAGCTATTTAATCATCATCATAATCATTAGCACCAACAATATTTATTTAATCATCACTAACACTAGCTAATAATAATCATCAGTCATTACCACCAACACTAGCTATTTTATCATCATAGTAATAGTGTAGCACATCATCATCCTCAAACTCATTTCTAGCTAATCACTCCTCCTGCTCTCTCTTAGGTAAAACAACATAAAACATGTGTAGCTCTCCTCCTTGATCAAGTTGGAGCATGCAGATGAACCTGTCTCCTAATTTTGGGTAGCACATCTGTTTGCTGCCCCCTAGTACTTGTCTGCGCTCCCCCATCACATATCTGGTCCAGTCTTGCACTATTAAGCATTCATCGCTGATCTTGAATGCACTAAAGTAACATGTAGGATATCTTGGTCGTAAGCTAATAATATTCATGGTACCTTTAGTCTCGATCCCATAAGGCATAACATTCATCGGGAGTCCCTGTTGAAGAACATCGTATGGTCACATACTTAGCAATGAAGTTTAGCTTCACAAATAATGTATGGAAAAGATGCACTGAGGACAAATAGTAAAAATCTTACCATCCTTCCTAAATAGATGTGACCGTAGTTCATGACGAACACTATTGGTCGCACGTTTTCAGTACTAAGATTTCTAACTCTAGGAAGAAAATTTGTCTTGACGGTATCAAGATCCTCAAGCCATGAAACATAATGACTTAGCTCCTCGCAGTTTAGTTCAGCCCCGGGACAGTAGTAGGTCCTGTCTACCAAGCGCTGGACATGTTTGCTTGCACCGAAATAAGCTGACAATACAAATTAGTTGTCAACTATTTTTGAATAAATAATATCAAAGACATAAATATGGTTGAGAAACTTACATTTTGGTGTAACCGGAGGCGTCTGCACATCGACCCAGATGTCGGTATTACCTTCAATATCATCTTCCGGACGAATATCAAAGGTGATAACCATATCAGGATGAAATGCATAAGTCTTGCATAGTACTCGCCATGTTTTGCATCCAAAATAGGTGTAGTCGTCTGAATTGTATAATTTTGCGTGGAAAATATAACCATGCTCGGTCTTCAAATAAACTTTCTTTACCTCCATACTATGACTGAAACCTATCTTATCCAATACAAAAACTCTTGCATGGCAGGGGATACGCTAGTAGAATAGTAAAAAAAAATATAAGTTGAAGCAAATGAAGCAGATGTCATGCTTAATTACGAAAAAAGACTTGTTATTGTGACTTACTGTATCCACTTCGAAGTTCTCGTCCAGCTTGATGCTGAAGCGCCTATCATCATCATCATCTAGGAAGATTCCGTCGCACAGGCAGCGCTCGTCTTTGCAGTATTTGCAAATACCGAAATCTTTTTTGTCGTCAGACATTTCCTATGTTCATAGTTAAAACATTAATTGAAAATAGATAGAAGACAACTACCAGGATACTCAACACACAAATCCGGGGCACTCGATATTTCCTACATATTCTGGCAAAAGTCATGCCAAAATTCACGAAAAAATCCGGCATGACCTTTGCTAAAATAGGATATATCGAGCGCCTAAAATTTGCCGGAACGGAAATGAATCAACACTCCGGAAAAACATAGGCCACTCGGAGGTGTAACCTGCAAACATGACCGGCCACTTGGATATTGAGCAACACAAGATATACATTTCAAAATATCTTATAAGGCTCAAATTAGCATGCATTCAATAAGCAAAAGTAAATCATCTCATGCGTCCGTACATCGTCGAATATTATCACTAATACATCCCGAATAGTGTCATACATATAACATCACTAGTACAACTAAAACCCTAGCACACGACGGGTATCGGCGCGAGCGGTGGACACCCACAGAGAAGGAACCATCACGGGATCATAGCTCCAGTGAGATCCCTGGAGAACATGCCAGGTATTGGAGAACCTGTGCTCCAACGCAAACAAGTAGCGACGGACGTGCGCGTCCCCCTCACTGACACGGTGACGCACCACCTCCGCGGAGTCCTCGAGCCTCTGGACCGTCACTGGCCCACGCGACCGCCACCAAAGAAGGTTCGGGTCAACGACAGGCTGGCTCCTCACCAACCTGCGCCCCCTGGTAGGTAGCGCCTCCCAGTACCACCCCGGCGGAGCCCAGTCCCGGACATGGCCCATCTAGTCAAGCAGGTGTCGTCCTCCGCCGACTCGACGACGAGGATGCGGGATAGGCATCGTCCACGTCGATGCGGGAAAATTGCTTTAACTAAAAAAATAGCAACAAGTTCTTACTAACTAGTTCTATTAATTCAACTAGTTCTTACTAAAAATAAACTTACTATAAATAAAAATATTCTAGTACCAAATTAGTACCTAGTTCTTACTAACTAATTAGTACCTAAGAACTACTGCCCTAATTACCATCTAATTTGATGAACCTATAGGGGTGGAAAGTGGTAGCGGATATTCCAATTATCCAACTATAAAGTGAAATAAGTGGTCAAATTTTACTCGTTTTATGATTCATCTTAAAAATTTGATTCGTTTCCACCCTTACATGAACCCTAACTCATTTGAGCCGCATCAGCATCCGATTCGTTTCCACCCTAGCTAATTTGATGGAGGTAGAAACCCTAGGCAGAGGTAGGGGAGAGGGAGGAGCAGGCGTGCTCACCTCGGGTGCCTGCCACGAGGGAGGGGCAGGCGGCGTCGAGGTTGTGGTCGGGGCTCCGGGGCGGCGTTGAGGTCGGGGGGGGGGCGGGGGCGGCGTCCGGGGCGGCGTTGAGGTCGGGGGCGGGGGTGGCGGCCCGGGCGGCTTTGAGGTCGGGGGCGGGGCCGGCGTTGAATCTGGGGTCGGGGGCGGCGTGGGGAGCGCGCGGCGGCCGAGGGGCGACAGCGGCGGCGAGAGTGGAGTTGATTTGGGGGATGAAGTGGCCGTGGGGAAGGATGAACCGCGTGGTTAAGTCAGAAATACCAGTAGCGCGTTCCAGAAAGGGCGCTACTGCTACGTTAGCTACAGCGCATTCTGGAATACACGCTGCAGCTATAGCGATTTTCTGCAGAACCCGCTACTGCTATTCCTTTCTCCTTTTCCCCTTTTTTCTTTTATTTTTCTGTACATTTTATTTTTTCCCTTTCTCCTTTTTCTATTTCTTTCATTTTCATTTACTTTTCTACTTGTTTTTCACTTTATTTTATTTCCGTTAGCAGCAGCGCTTTACACGTAAGCGCGCTGCAGCTAAGGAGATTACCAGTAGCGTTGGGCCATTATACGCGCTACTGCTAGGTTCGGCTAGCCATGTGCGCCCAGTTCAAATGTAGCAGCAGCGCTTTTCGCTAGTATGCGCTACTGCTAAAGTCATAGCAGTAGCGCGGTTTATTTACGCGCGCTGCTACTAAGTAGCAGCAGCTCTTGATTTTGTACAGCGCTACCGGTAAAATTCTGTGTATAGGCTTTTCCCTAGTAGTGCATCTTTTTATCCTCGATGACAACAATACAATACATGCCTAGCTGCCTCTGCTGTCACTGGGAAAGGACACCGCAAGATTGAACCCAAAGCTAAGCACTTCTCCCATTGCAAGAAAGATCAATCTAGTAGGCCTAACCAAACTAATAATTCGAAGAGACTTACAAAGATAACAAATTATACATAAAAGAATTCAGAGGAGATTCAAATATTGTTCATAGATAATCTAGATCATAAAACCACAATTCATCGGATCTCGACAAACACACCACAAAAAGAGTTACATCGAAAAGATCTCCAACAAGATCGAGGAGAACTTTGTATTGAGATCCAAAAAGAGACAAGAAGTCATCTAGCTAATAACTATGGACCTGAAGGTCTGAGGTAAGCTACTCACACATCATCGGAGAGGTTATGGTGTTGATGTAGAAGCCCTCCGTGATCGATTCCCTCTCCGGCGGAGCGCCGGAAAAGGCCCCAAGATGGGATCTCACAGGTACAGAACGTTGCGGCAGTGGAAATAGGGTTTCATGGTGCTCCTGGAAGTTTTCAGGGTATATGAGTATATATAGGAGGAATAAGTATGTCGGTGGAGCTGCGAGGGGCCCACGAGGGTGGGGGACGCGCCCAGGGGGGCAGACGCGCCTCCCTGCCTCGTGGCCTCCTCGCTTATTTCTTGATGTCCACTCCAAGTCCACTGGATCATGTTTGTTCCAAAAATAACTCTCCCGAATGTTTCATTCCATTTGGATTCCGTTTGATATTTCTTTTCTGCGAAACACTGAAATAGGAAAAAAACAGCAATTTGGACAGGGCCTTGGATTAGTAGGTTAGTCCCAAAAATAATATATAAGTGCATAATAAAGCCCATTAAACATCCAAAATAGATAATATAATAGCATGGAACAATCAAAAATTATAGATACGTTAGAGATGTATCATCCCTCTAACCATCCAACCACAGGTTGGTTCATGATTTTCAAAAATATTTAAGGCACGTACAGTTCGTGGTCTATTCGTTGTTTCTCCAAAAGAAAAGGTTGCATCCTAACTTCTCATCAGCAATCTTCAGCCGGAAATCCTTGCAAGAAAAGAAACTTCAACTGCAAAGCACATAATTAATATCTACTACAATTTTGCTACAAATTGTATTGGACCATTATGTTGTATTGACCAGAAATTCAACAAAAAACAAGTGACAAAAGTAGGACAAATAAATGGGAACCATAGTACAAGGAGACGTGAACCATTTTGTTGTGAACTATATCTATAATTCTATATACCTATAAAATTAATCAAATGGGCAGACCCAACTGATCTTGGCCATATGTGCATGTCAATCCAACTACGCGGTCAATGTAATGTGTCATTCACACTCAAAGCGGTCGATAAGTAACACCATCCAACTATGCCTCTTGAAAAGAAAAGAACTGTTTTTTCTTCCACAAGATGCACAGATTATTTTTGAATTGTTTGGATTGCTTACCACCCGTGTCACGTGGTACAGATTTTTGCTTCTCATGGAAGAACAGATTTGTTTCTGGTACGGACACAACTATGCCTCTTGAAAAAGAAATAAATGTGTGTTTTTTGCATTCAGGATAAGCATGGATTTACTTTCACGATAACCACAGTTGTGCCTCTTGAAAATAGTTTTTATTGCGCTTCCACGAGAAGCATTGCTTCTCGTGGAGGCACACATTTGTTTTGGCAAGAAGCATGGTTGTGCTTTTCGGATATGAGGAAAAAGGTTTTAAAAAGTGCTTTCGGTTCTGTTTTTTCTTTCGGGTTTTTCATGAAAAAATATGTAGAAACCTGTTAACATTGGATCTAGTTTCGAAGACCTTGACGCGTGAAATCCAAAGGTGAAAACGGTTCATGATTTGGACAAGCTGTTTAAGAGATAAAATATTTTGAGAAACTTAATCTAGGAAGGAAAAAAGGGAAACTCTCGATTGTGACAAGTGGCAGGCATGCATTGCACCACTTGTGAGCACTGAGAAGGTGGGAGTCCACGGATTTTTGCTGAAGATTGTGAAAAAATTTAAGCCATGTATAGTCCACGGTGAAGAATTTATAATGACACGATAGACTAGCGGACTGCTATGTTTCATTCTAGTTGGAGGGAGTATGGTCCGTTCAACACGTATGTATCCTCTGAACATGATCTAATCTAATCAACACTCTTACAAAGCTATGCAACACTCAAGCTTGACATAAACAAAGCCTATGCCAAGGGAAAATGGGGGTTCCTGAACAACATGATGTTGAAGATGGGCTTCAATAGAAGATGGGTTAAATTGGTCATGAACCGAGTTAGGGATTGTGGTGGGGATAGGAGCATCACTACACGGTTCAAGTGCACGGCGGCATCGGCACACTTTATCCAAACCGTGTGCTGCATGCATCCCGATTGAACCGGTGTTGAGCTGCTCGGGGTAGGTGAGTGCAGACAAAGTGGGAGAAGAGCAGTAAATGAGCTGTGGGGTGCGCTGGTGCGCCGGGCTGAATTGATTGGTCAATGCAACGAAATTACATATGTGATGCTACTCGTTGGCGACAGCTGAACTTGCTCAACCGCTCCTTAATAGTTCAAACTTTTGCTTCGTCCTGTGGAAGAGCTAAAACCCGGCTAATCGTGCTTAGCACGCAGTGCATGTAGGAATTCTGGCTTCTTAAAACTGTGCGTTGTCGAGCAAATTGTTGCTGGACAACTTTAATTAGATTAATGAGTAATTATGGTGATCTCCATAAATGGCTTTAACTTGCAAGAAATTGTGTGTGCTCGATATTGGTGCGACATATAATGTGTGGGGCCAAACGAGTTACTAGGCATTTTGGCGGGTGGGGACAAGATCCATCGATTCGGTACATGTGTTCATCGCATGTACAAGTCGCTGGGTACAGGTTGTTACCAGTGCCAGAATTCGGCATACTAAGGGGGTGGATCTGGGAACATTTTCTATGACTAGTGACCGCATCCAGGACCAAACGATGTACTTTACCCGTCAGATAGGACCTGCTGTAATAGAAACACTACGTTTGTATACATTGATTCATAAATGTGCTATGCCAATCCACATGCAAATGAGTGGTGCCGATAAGCATACCACTGGATGCCGTGCACCAAAGGAGCTTTTCGCATCACTGCATCACTGTGAACTTTGGAGTGGCTCTGAAATGGGCTGGCTTTAGCCCAGAAACACCTCCCCGTGAATTTCGCAGTCCAACAGATTTTTCCTATTGGATTCTCAAAAAACTCAAAAGAAAAAAAGTCTTTTCCTATTTCTCTTAAAAAACTTAAATTATTTTTCCTGCAGATTTTCAAAAAATATTTTCTTAACACAGTACAGACGCAAGTGCTCATATACACGCGCATACACTCATCCCTATGAACGCACACATGTGCACCCTACCCGTATGAGCACCTCCGAAAGACTGAGCCGTCATATCATCTTGAAATTTCAGAAGTCACCGTAGTCACCTCATCGTCAACAGGAATGTCTCCTCCCACTGAATGCGCATCGCCGAAAATCTTGAAATAAATCCAAGAATAAATGCGAGCACCAGGTCTTGAACCCTTGTGGACTGGGGATACCACAGTCCCTTGCTACATCGTGCGCATGCCTCGGTTTTCCCTTGAAGAGGAAAGGGTGATGCAACAAAGTAGCGTAAGTATTTTCCTCAGTTTTTGAGAACCAAGGTATCAATCCTGTAGGAGGCCACACGCAAGTCCCTCGTACCTACACAAACAAATAAGAACCTTGCAACCAACGCGATAAAGGGGTTGTAAATCCCTTCACAGCCACTTGCAAA
>NC_053024.1:687344392-687423411 GCF_003073215.2 Triticum urartu
TTATCTATTTTGGATGTTAATGGGCTTATTTTTACACTTTTATATTATTTTTGGGACTAACCTATTAACCGGAGTCCCAGCCCAAATTGCTGTTTTTTTTGCCTATTTTAGAGTTTCGCCAAAAAGGAATATCAAACATAGTCCAAACGGAATGAAACCTTCGGGAGAGTTATTTTTGGAACAAACGTGATCCAGGAGACTTAGAGTGGACGTCAAGAAACAATCGAGGAGGCCACGAGGCAGGGGGGCGTGCCCACCCACCTGGGCGCACCCTCCTCCCTCGTGGGCCCCTCGTTGCTCCACCGACCTACTTCTTCCTCCTATATATATCCATATGCCCCGCAAACATCCAGCAGCACCACGAAACCCTATCACCACCGCAACCTTCTGTACCCAAGAGATCCCATCTTGGGGCCTTTTCCAGAGCTCCACCGGAGGGGGCATCGATCACGGAGGGCCTCTACATCAACTCCATGGTCCCTCCGATGATGTGTGAGTAGTTTATTTCAGACCTTCGGGTCCATAGCTAGTAGCTAGATGGCTTCTTCTCTCTCTTTGGATCTCAATACAAAGTTCTCCTTGATTCTCTTGGAGATCTATTCGATGTAATCTTCTTTTGCGGTGTGTTTGTCGAGATCCGATGAATTGTGGGTTTATGATCAAGTATATCTATGAACAATATTTGAATCTTCTCTAAATTCTTTTATGTATGATTGGTTTATCTTTGCAAGTCTCCTTGAATTATCAGTTTGGTTTGGCCTACTAGATTGATGTTTCTTGCAATGGGAGAAGTGCTTAGCTTTGGGTTCAATCTTGCGGTGCTCGATCCCAGTGACAGAAAGGGAAACGACACGTATTGTATTGTTGCCTCTGAGGATAAAAAGATGGGGTTTATATCATATTGCATGAGTTTATCCCTCTATATCATGCCATCTTGCTTAAGGCGTTACTCCGTTTGAGGGAGTCCTGGATTAAGGGGTCTCCGGATAGCCAGACTATATCCATTGGCCGGACTGTTAGACTATGAAGATACAAGATTGAAGACTTCGTCTCGTGTCCGGATGGGACTCTACTTGGCGTGGAAGGCAAGCTAGGCAATACAAATATGGATATCTCCTCCTTTGTAACCGACCTTGTGTAACCCTAACCCTCTCTGGTGTCTAATATCATCTTTCAAAATGGAATTAGGAGTCATAGGAAGCAAAGTAATATTTTTGTCCTTATGAACAAGAGTATACTGATTGTTTCTACCATGGTGTACACAATTTTTATCAAATTGCCATGGTCTACCAAGTAATAAGGAACATGCTTGGATAGGTACCACATCACAATCAACATAATCAGCATATGTAGAGATACTAAAATGCACATGAACAATACGTGTTACCTTAACCTTGCCGTTGTTGTTGAACCATTGGATGTAGTAAGGATGTGGTGTGGTCTTGTGGTGAGAGATAGCTTCTCCACCATCTCCATGCTAGCCAAGTTGTTGCAGCTCCCTCCATCTATGATGACGCGAATAGAACGTTTCTTCACAAACCCCTTTGTATGGAACAAATTATGTCTTTGATTTTGCGCAGCTTGTGTAACCTGCACACTCAAAACACATTGAGCAACTAAACATTCATACCCGTCAGCATCTTTAGCAGCCATGTATTGCGTCTCATGATCAGAATCATCTCCACCGTGTTCTTCACTTGTAATAAGAGCCAAAGTCTCCTCATCATAGTCACTAGCGGACTCATACCCACCATCCTCAGTAACAATCATCACACGCTTAGATGGGCATTGTCTCGCATAATGACCTCCACCCTTGCAACAACGACAAATAATATCATGTGTTTGCCCTGTTGATGCCATGGATGAAGAAGAACTCCGTGCAGGCCCAGAAGGTGTGCTCTTGGCAGATAGTGGTGGTTGTGCCTACTTTCTTGTATCATGGTTGGCTGTGGCAACTGACGGAGGCACCGGTGCAGCAGAACATGTGGAAGTAGAGGATGCACGCGGTGTCCATGATGAAGGTCGACCTGCAGAAAATTCAGTTCGCGCCAATGCATGTCGATCCAGCACTTCATGTTCAGCTTTGCAAGCAAGATGGAATAAACGAGTGATATTATTATATTCTTTATACTCTAGAATGGTCTGAATCTCCCTATTTAATCCACCCATAAAATGTACAAGCATAGGTTCATTCTCCTCAACAATACCACATCGAATCATGGCGGTTTGTAATTCCTGATAATATTCTTTTACAGAATTTTTTCCTTGTCTTAAGCATTGCAATTTTTGAAGTAATTCACGTTGATAATATGGTGGAACCCAACGAGTACGCATAACAGTTTTTAAAGGAGCCTAAGTAGCTGGAATAGGATATAATCTACAATGTTCAGACCACCAAACACATGCAAAACTAGTGAAAGCACAAACAGCAGCCGGAACACGTCTCTCCTCAGGATATTGTAAACATGTAAAACGTTGTTTAGTTTCTAACTCCCAAGTAAGATATATATCAGGAACATATCTACCCTCAAATGGTGGAATATTCAATTTTAGTTTAGGAAGATGGTCATGATCTCGTACCTCAGGTGGTTGTGCAGCCCTACCAATGCGATGATATGCATGAGGACGACCTTGTGGCGGTGGAGCTGGTGGTTGCATGTAGTTCTGATTTTGATCAACCTCATCCTCGTAATGGTCCTCCACCTCTGCAGTAGCAGCAGGAGCTACAGAAGCATCAATAGCGGCACCATAATTTTGACCAGGCTCAAGGGGAATGCGCAGTGCCCGTCCCACTTGATTTGGAAGGCGACGTGTTGTTTGTCAAGTTCTCCCAGTCAATCTCGTCGGCTTGTGATCCTACTACCATGGTTAGTAGCAATTGAAACACACAAGAATATGATCCTACAGACTACTAACAAGAGGTGGTGGTGGGTGTCACAAATCCGTCAAGCAAATCTAAAATTCTTACCAGTTCTTACCCAGCAGCGGGCAATGATCAGCAGCCGTTGTAGTCAAAACTCTCAAACCTTGGATAGAGCGATTACCAGGGAAAGTCAAACGCACGACGTAGATGTATGTGGAGCTAGGAAGGCTTATAATATGGTAGCAAAAAGGCTCAGCAATAATCAATTCAGATATGCAAAGTTGAAAAAACGCTCAACGACGGTACTGTGCTAGTCCTAGGCTAGACCGTACAAGAGACGCGAGCCTAGAACACGAACAAAATCACGGCGTGGCACGTAAACAAGGGAAAAGCACACTCTGGAATTTTTTCGCTTTGTTTTTTTGGCGCTCCTCTTTTTTTTTGCGCTCCTCTTTCTTTTGCGAAAAATCACTATAATGGCGAGTGTCTCAAAACTCTTCCCAGGTCAAACTGACAGGATGGGCACGAAAAAAGTTGACTTTTTTCAGAAATCAGGGCAGCGACGGCGAAAAAGTGCGACAAAAAATCACTATGATGGCACGTGGCTCAAAAGACTCAGAAAAGCGTAAAAATAGGATAGGGAAAAAATATTTTTGCGTGCGAAAATTTTGGCCTAAAAACTGCCCCGGGGTCTCCAGACTCTTTTTTTTCGAAACCTACTCAGGCAAGGAAACACGAATCGGAAATTAGATGGATCTCGAAAACAAACCTAATATGAAAGGAACTCGAATTGGTGGTGGATATATCGTGGTAGGATATGGCTGTGGTGTTTGTATATGGCAGCGATGGTGGTATATAAATACGGATCGGTGGTGGTATATGGATACGGTTTGGTGGTGGTATATGGATACGGGTCGGTGGCGGATAAGCGGTGGTGGTAGATGGCAGGGGCGATGATGATGGTGCGGCGGTGGCGTGACAACTTATGACCATAACTCGAAACTCTAAAAGACTAGACGCTAAGACCAGCAACTAGACACGACGATGCAACCGCAAATTCAACAAAGCAAAAACCCTAAAAAGATTATGCAAAGGCTCGGATTGGTTCGGATATGATGAACTAACCCTAATTTTTTTGTGGCTTTTTCGTGGACTATAGGTATGAAGAACATACTCGATATAAACTACGAAAAAACTGTAAAATCTCGCCGAGAAACCTGAAAATCTGATACCACTTGATAGAGGTGAAGGTGTCCCGATGTTTCGATGATATGGTGGCTATCATTTTCTATGGGAGTCGAACTTGATGATCAGACTACGAACGTGTGAGACGTCGTGCCTTAGCAATCGCTAAACCAACTTCCGATGGGTTATTGACCACGTCGGAGCACGATCAACCTAACCACGAGGGTCTGTTTCCTGCGAGCAAAAGTAGACCAAGCAAGTTACTAAGATTGCAATTTGGATATTGCAAATATAAGAGGAATGCTTTATTAATGAAGGTGGGGTTCTGTGACGCCTTTGTCTGGTCATTGAACACAAACGAAGTACGCGAAGTTGTAGCTATGGCGAACTTTTAATCTAAACAAACCCCAAAGTCTAAACGATGCCCTAAGGGCTGTATATATGGAGGAGAGAGGGGGGAATTTAGTGGCCCTTGGAGGAGGGGTCTGAAACCAACCCTAACTCTTGTTTCCCCACACATACGAACTCAAAAAACAGATTATAATCAAGTATTTCGAAATTACATGGGCCTGGCCCAAAAATAAGGTGACGTAGCACCTAGAATAGCCTCTGGACGAAATTTATGATGTGGCATCTTGTATATTTCGTGAAAGGCTTCATGCACTCATTATGGTGGCTTCAAAGTCCTGGAATCATCAATTAACTCCATTCTTGTTCCCCTTGCGCACGCCATCATCTCCATGCTTGAACTTACTCCAAGGTTCATCTTTCTTGTCCGAGCTAGGCCCTTCATTTGTAAGCAAAACAAATGTATCCAATTTAGGCAACATCATATTCTCATGAACATTAGAATCGTTACCAAGAAACGGAAGTACCTGGAAATTTAATTGGCGTGCGCGAGCTCTAGTAATTGGTCCAGTATGTATAGCAGCAGGGGCTGTGGGTGTAACAATGGTATTGATGTCCTCATCATCCAATCTAGGGGCCTGCTCCTGTATTCCGCCAGAGGGCGATCCATAACTGGAGCCATCTTCATCATCTTTGATGCCGCCATGCTTATCAGTGAGCCCTCCTTGGACTATGAGTCCATAACAACAGCTAGATGGCCATCTCTCTCACTTGTTCTTCAATATGATGGTCACATGAGCCGCCCTACATGATTGTGATCTATCTGATGTAATCTTTATGCTGTGTTTATTGTGGTGTGATGAACTCTTACTTTATGATCTTATCTATACATTGTTTATGTTGGGATTCACATTAGTTCCTTTCCGCATAATTTGTATACGTATATGCACTCCAATCTATTAGTCATGCACTAACTATGTCCAGACGAATGATCTCCTAGAGGGGGTTGGGTATGTTGGTTGGGTTCAATCTTGTAGGCAGTCTACCGCAGTGACAAAAAGTGGAAAACCTTTGTATTGTGTTCCCATTAAGGATAAAAAGATAGTTGCATAGTTGTCCCGGTGATGAGCTAGTGGTAAAGACAATGATAAACTTCACATATTTGCATCATTTGTCTTGTTACTCATAGTTTACATGTTTTACTAGGAGAGAGAAATTGCCAGAAAGCTGCAAGCGATGGTACGGGAAACCACCAGTAGTCCCCGCAGGGTGGAGCGCATGACCGGAAGTACCAAAAGGGATCGCACACGAGGGGGTTACCCAAGTTCGGGCCCCCATCTTGGAGGTAATACCCTACTCTTATTTTTTTTGCTTTGATTGATGCGAGAAAAACACCTTGTGTGAGGGGTTACAATATGCATGGATATGTTGTTACTGATGGGGCTATGCACCAGAGGTGGCTTACCAAGGTGGATGATGAGTGATATTTTTACACTCATTTCTCCTTTGTTTAAATCAATATATTTCAATTAAAAGGAGATATTCGCTCTGATATTGGTACTAATGACTAATGAATGCAGCGAATTCCACAAATCCTCTCTTTGATGTGTTTCCACAGAACTGGGCTAAAAAGGGAAGAAATCACTTGTGGAAATGGAATGGAAGAAGAATGGAGGACGAAGGAATCACCAGGAGACTATAGGATCAAAAGTAAGTCTAGAGGGGGGGTGATTAAATTACTTGACACAATAAAACTTATCCTTTTCCCAGTTTTAGTTGTGTGCAAGTTTTTGCAATTCTACCAAGTCAAATACACCCTACGCATCCAAGTCTAAGAGTTGTGCAGCGGAAAGTAAAGACTTTTCATATAAACGTAAAGGAGGGATTGGAGATTTCAAACGCAATGAAGACACGATGATTTTTGGCTTGGTTCCGGTAGGTAGTGCTATCATACGCCCACGTTGATGGAGACTTCAACCCATGGAGGGTAATGGTTGCACGAGTCCACGGTGGGCTCCACCCACCACGAAGAAGCAACCTTGTCTATTCCACCATGTCTTACATCCACGAAGGACTAGCCTCACTCAGGTAGATCTTCACGACGTAGGCGATCTTTGCCCTTACAAACTCCTTGGTTCAACTCGATATGATCTTGGAGGCTCCCAAGTGACACCTAACAAATCTAGGAGACACCTCTCTCCAAAAAGTAATAGATGTTGTGTTGGTGATGAACTCCTTGCTCTTGTGCTTCAAATGATAGTCTCCTCAACACTCAATCTCTCTCACACATATTTGGCTTGGGTAGGAGAAGGATTGGAGTGGAAAGCAAATTGAAGAGGCTATAAATCAAGGTTCAAATGGTAGGAATGGAATCTCTTGATCTCAACACATGAGTAGGTGATTCTCTCTCAGAAAATGAATGGTGGAAGTTTTGTTTCGTTCTGATGGCTCTCTTAGAGAGTAGGTGGGGTGGAGGGGTATAAATAACCTTCACCCAAAATCGAACCGTTACACACTTTTGACCCAAAATCGGTGAGACCTAATATAAAACTCGATGATACCGGTTAGTGTAAAAGATATGAACGTTGGGCTTTTTAATTGGTGGGACTGAAGTGGAACAACTCAGTGGGACCGAAGTGCAATGGCTAGGGTAGAACTCAATCTTGGAATTTTCGATTGTTTCAACTCGGTGATTCCGAAGTGAAAAAATGTCATCACAGAAACTTGGCAATGCCATCTCGGTGGGACCGAGATCCTTTTTGGTTAAACCAAATTGCTAAGGTTTGGTAGTAGCAATGGTAGTGGTCATCTTGGTGGGTCCGGATGCAAGATTTTGGTGGGACCAAGATAGGGAATTAGGGTTTTGGAAAGATGTGTTTTGAGAAATTGACTGAGGGTTTTTGGAGCAATATCACTAAGCACTTGAGCAACAACCTCATCAACAATACCTCATCCCCTTTAAATAGTATTGGCTTTCCTAAGGGACTCAATGTGATCTTGGATGAGTAAACCAAAAATGTAGAGTCTTGGAGTAGCCAATTCTTGACCTTGACATTATGAGGGGTCCACTATTGGGGAACATAGCATGCAATTTCAAAAAAATTCCTACGATCATGCAAGATCTATATAGGAGATGCATAGCAACGAGAAGGGGAGTGTGTGTCCATGTACCCTCGTAGACCGAAAGCAGAATTGTTAACTTAACGCGGTCGATGTAGTCAAACATCTTCACGATCCAACCAATCAAGTACCAAACGTACGACACCTCCAAGTTCTACACATGTTCAGCTCGATGATGTCCCTCAAACTATTGATCTAGCAAAGTGTCGAGGGAGAGTTTCGTCAGCACGACGGCGTGGTGACGGTGATGGTGATGTGATCCACGCAGGGCTTCGCCTAAGCACTACGACGGTATGACCAAAGAAGTAAACTGTGGAGGGGGCACCGTACACGGCTAAGAGAACAATTGATGTGCTTTGGGGTGCCCCCTGCCCCCGTATATAAAGGAGGAGGGGAGGAGGCCGACCTATGGGGGCGCGCCATGGGGGGGAGACCGACTAGGACTCCTAGTTCAAGTCGCCCCCTTCCTTCTTTCGGAGGGGGAAAGGGGGAAGGAGAGGAAGAGGGGGAAGGAAAATGGGGCCGCGCCCCTTCCCCTTGTCCAATTAGGACAGCCCATGGGGGGCACCCCTTGTGGGCTCCCCTCTCTCTCCCCTATGGCCCATGTTGTCCCATTACTTTGCCAGGGGGTTACGGTAACCTCCAGGTACTCCGAAAAATACCCGAAACGCTCCGGAACCATTCTGGTGTCCGAATACCATCGTCCAATATATTAATCTTTACCTCTCGACCATTTCAAGACTCCTCGTCATGTCTGTGATATCATCCGGGACTCCGAACAATATTCGGTCACCAAAACACATAACTCATAATACAAATCGTCATCTAAAGTTAAGCGTGCAGTCCCTACTGGTTTGAGAACTATGTAGACATGACCGAGACACATCTCCGATCAATAACCAACAATGGAACCTGGATGCTCATATTGGTTCCTACATATTCTTCGAAGATCTTTATCGGTCAAACCGCAATGACAACATCGTCATTCCCTTTGTCATTGGTATGTTACTTGCCCAAGATTCGATCGTCGGTATCTTCATACCTAGTTCAATCTCGTTACCGGCAAGTCTCTTTACTCGTTCTATAATGCATCATCCCGCAACTAACTCATTAGTCACATTGCTTGCAAGGCTTATTGTGATGTGCATTACCGAGAGGGCCTACAGATACCTCTCCGATACTCGGAGTGACAAATCCTAATCTCGAGCTATCCCAACCCAACAAACACCTTCGGAGACACCTGTAGAGCATCTTTATAATCACCTAGTTACATTGTGACATTTGATAGCACACAATTTGTTCCTCCGATATTCGGGAGATGCATAATCTCATAGTCAAAGGAATATGTATAAGTCATGAAGAAAGCAATAGCAATAAAACTTAACGATCATTATGCTAAGCTAATGGATGGGTCTTGTTCATCACATCATTATCCTAATGATGTGATCCCGTTCATCAAATGACAACACATGTGTATGGTTAGGAAACTTAACCATCTTTGATTAATGAGCTAGTCAAGTAGAGGCGTACTAGGGACACTTTGTTTTGTCTATGTATTCACACATGTATCAAGTTTCCGGTTAATACAATTCTAGCATGAATAATAAACATTTATCATGATATACAGAAATATAAATAACAACTTTATTATTGCCTCTAGGGCATATTTCCTTCAGTCTCCCACTTGCACTAGAGTCAATAATCTAGATTACATTGTAATGATTCTAACAACCATGGACTTTTGGTGCTGATCATGTTTTGTTCGTGGAAGAGGCCTAGTCAACGTGTCTGCAACATTCAGATCCGTATGTATTTTGCAAATCTCTATGTCTCCCTCATTCACTTGATTGCGGATGGAGTTGAAGCGTCTCTTGATGTGTTTGGTTCTCTCGTGAAATCTGGATTCCTTCGCTAAGGCAATTTCTCCAGTATTGTCACAAAAGATTTTCATTGGACCCGATGCACTAGGTATTACACCTAGATCGGATATGAACTCCTTCATCCAGACTCCTTCATTTGCTGCTTCCAAAGTAGCTATGTACTCCGCTTCACACGTAGATCCCGCCACGATGCTCTGCTTGGAACTGCACCAACTGACAGCTCCACCATTCAATATAAATACATATCCGGTTTGTGACTTAGAGTCATCCGAATCTGTGTCAAAGCTTAGCATTGACGTAACCATTTACGACAAGCTCTTTGTCACCTCCATAAACAAGAAACACATCCTCAGTCCTTTTCATGTATTTCAGGATGTTCTTGACTGCTGTCCAGTGATCCACTCATGGATTACTTTGGTACCTCCCTGCTAAACTTATAGGAAGGCACACATCAGGTCTGGTACACAACATTGCATACATGATAGAACCTATGGCTGAGGCATTGGTAATGACTTTCATTTTCTCTCTATCTTCTGAAGTGGTCGGGCATTGAGTCTGACTCAACTTCACACCTTGTAACACAGGCAAGAACCCTTTCTTTGACTGATCCATTTTGAACTTCTTCAAAACTTTATCAAGGTATGTGCTTTGTGAAAGTCCAATTAAGCGTCTTGATCTATCTCTATAGATCTTGATGGCCAATATATAAGCAGCTTCACCGAGGTTTTTCATTGAAAAATTCTTATTCAAGTATCCTTTTATGCTATCCAGAAATTCTGTATCATTTCCAATCAACAATATATCATCCACATATAATATTAGAAATGCTACAGAGCTCCCACTCACTTTCTTGTAAATACAGGCTTCTCCAAAAGTCTGTATAAAATCATATGCTTTGATCACACTATCAAAGCGTATATTCCAACTCCGAGAGGCTTGTACTAGTCCTTAAATGAATCGCTGGAGCTTGCACACTTTGTTAGCACCCTTAGGATCGACAAAACCTTCTGGTTGCATCATATACAACTCTTCTTTAAGAAATCCATTAAGGAATGCAGTTTTGACATCCATTTGCCAAATTTCATAATCATAAAATGTGGCAATTGCTAACATGATTTGGACAGACTTAAGCATCGCTACAGGTGAGATGGTCTCATCGTAGTCAACTCCTTGAACTTGTCGAAAACCTTTTGCAACAAGTCGAGCTTTGTAGATAGTAATATTACCATCAGCGTTAGTCTTCTTCTTGAAGATCCATTTATTCTCTATGGCTTGCCGATCATCGGGCAAGTCAACCAAAGTCCATACTTTGTTCTCATACATGGATCCCATCTCAGATTTCATGGCCTCAATCCAATTTGTGGAATCTGGGCTCATCATCGCTTCCTCATAGTTCACAGGTTCGTCATGGTCTAGTAACATGACTTCTAGAACAGGATTACCGTACCACTCTGGTGCGGAACGTACTCTGGTTGACCTACGAGGTTCGGTAGTAACTTGATCTGAAGTTTCATGATCATCATCATTAGCTTCCTCACTAATTGGTGTAGGTATCGCTGGAACTGATTTCAGTGATGAACTACTTACTAATTCGAGAGAAGGTACAACTACCTCATCAAGTTCTACTTTCCTCCCTGAGGGAGTCCTGGATTAGGGGGTCTTCGGACAGCCGGACTATATCCTTCGGCCAGACTGTTAGACTACGAAGATACAAGATTGAAGACTTCGTCTCGTGTCCGGATGAGACTCTACTTGGCGTGGAAGGCAAGCTAGGCAATACGGATATGGATATCTCCTCCTTTGTAACCGACCTTGTGTAACCCTAACCCTCTCCGGTGTCTATATAAACCGAAGGGTTTTAGTCCGTAGGACAACAATCACAACATACAATCATACCATAGGCTAGCCTCTAGGGTTTAGCCTCTCTGATCTCGTGGTAGATATACTCTTGTACTACCCATATCATCAATATCAATCAAGCAGGACGTAGGGTTTTACCTCCATCAAGAGGCCCCGAACCTGGGTAAAACATTATGTCCCCTGCCTCCTGTTACCATCTGGCCTAGATGCACAGTTCGGGACCCCCTACCCGAGATCCGCCGGTTTTGACACCGACATTGGTGCTTTCATTGAGAGTTCCGCTGTGCCATCGCCACCAAGAAGGATGTCTCATCCCGTCTTTAAAGACGACACTATTGCTAAGGGAGCTTTGGCTATCGGCCAAACTCTCCGGCTAGGTGGTTTTCTTATGACCGCCTGTTCGGCCGCTGCGCCGACGATGACTTCTCGGGTCATCGAAAGCAATCTTCACGTCAACTCCGAACTCGCCGAGCAGTTAGATCCAATGGAGCTCTCTTCCCTGAATGAGCTCTTGGATCACATCGCCGCCCTGGGAGTAGCTACAGACTATGATCAGATTGGGCCTAAACCCGATCTGAGAGAGATCAACTCTCCCCAGGTCACCCATCACGTTGCAGTGGTGGAGGAACAATGCGGCAACCCTTCATCTATCTTAAGGACTAGCTATGTCCGGATTCTTGATCCCTCCAAGCCGGATACCCGCGGAGGAGAGGACGTCACTCAAGACCTAAACCTAGAGTCAGGGAGCAGGCTAGATTTATTGGAAAACATCCAAGAATCCAAACTTCCGAGTTCAGAAACTCCTTGGCCCCTTAGTCTCAGATTGGGTGAGGATTCAGGTTCAATTCCACCCACCCACCCAAACATAAGCGATCTATCCCAAATTAGGCAAGAGCCCGAAGAAACAGTACACCATTACTGGGCCAGATTCCTCCTGGTCGTGAACAGGATAAAGGACTGCCGCGAGGAAGACGCAGTTTCATTCTTCTGCAATAATTGCACAGACAAGGGAATCCTCAACGCCATAAGTCGCCGCGAAATTACACGCTTTGCCGACTTGGTGTCCATAGTACGAAAGTACTGTGCGATGGAAAGCGCCTGGAAAACCGAAATAAAATTTTGGGATAATCCGGCCCTGAATACAAACCCAGTCCGAAATAAAAGGGTGCATTATCACAATACACCTGGGTTAACTACCAAAAAGCAAAAGCCCTCTACGAGGCAAGGAACCGTACTGGAGGGATGGCTCAACGGACCCTGCAAAATTCATAGTACAGCGGATGCAATACCAACGCACAACCTTAGAGCATGTTGGATACTCCGGCAGGTGGCCAAAAGTGGTGAGGATCTACTCCTCCCAAATACCACAGAGCACCATCCCGTGGACAACAATACGGTGTTAACGGTATTTGAGACCTTCGCGTCAAATAATAGATGCAAGCGAACACTCCGCAACATGGCCAAAATCTGCCACATAGCAGAAATAAATCCTTGGAGTGACACGGCTATTACCTTCAATGCCAGTGACGAACCTAAATTCTGAATAGCCCGAGCACCAGCCGCACTGGTCCTCAGTCCAATCGTGGACGGCTTTCGACTCACCAAGGTACTTATGGACGGCCGCAGCGGATTAAACCTCATCTATGAGGAAACTCTTCAAAAGATGGAAACAGACTGGAGCCGCATTGAGCAAAGTAGCACAACCTTTAGAGGAATCATCCCCAGTCGGGAAGCACGCTATGCTGGGAAAATCACACTTGATGTGGTATTCGGCATGCCAGATAATTACAGGTCCGAAGAAATTACATTCCAAGTGGCCCCGTTCAGCAGCGGATACCACGCTCTATTAGGGCGGGAGGCGTTTACAATCTTCCAAGCCATACCCCATTACGGGTACATGAAGCTCAAAATGCCCGGGCCCAACGGAATCATCACTCTTGCTAGTGATCCGGACATAGCACTCTGCGCCAAAAATAAGACAGCCGCACTGGCCCTTGAGGCACTATCCGAAGCCCTAGCGGCCGAGGAACTAACTGCGCTGCGCTCCACGGTGAATAGGGACGACGTGATACTCGATAAAAGATCCAAGTCCACCTCCTTTAAACCGGCAGAAGAAATAGTCAAATTCCAAGTCCATCCAATGGACCCTACAAAAACAGCTTCCATCGGGGCACAATTAAACCCTGATGTCGACGCCGCACTGCGAGAGTTCCTACGCGAGAACTGGGACATTTTTGCCTGGCACCCTTCAGACATGCCAGGAATCCCACGCAGGCTGGCCGAGCACAGCCTAAATATCCTAAAAGGATTCAAGCCAGTCAAGCAGGCTCTTCGGCGTTTCTCCGAACCTAAGAGAGAAGCCATGGGAGAGGAACTAGCCAAGCTTTTGGAGGCCGGATTCATCAGAGACATAAAACATCCGGACTGGCTAGCAAACCTGGTGATGGTACCAAAGAAGGACAAATCCTGGCGCTTGTGCGTTGATTTTAAGGACCTTAACAAGGTCTGCCCAAAGGATCCCTTCCCCCTCCCCCGCATCGATCAAATCATCGATGCTACCGCAGGACACGATTCATTGTGTTTCCTCGACGCATACTCCAGCTACCATCAAATTAAAATGGCAGAGCCAGACCAAGCCGCAACGGCATTCATCACACCATACGGCCCATTCTGCTTCAACACAATGCCCTTCGGGCTCAAAAACGCCGGCGCAACATATCAGCGCATGATTCAGACATGTCTGGCAAACCATATTAGCAAAACAGTGAAGGCATACGTAGATGACGTGGTCATCAAAACCAAGCATGTCGAATCTCTAGTAGACGACTTGAGGCTCACATTCGATAACCTCCGAACATATGACATCAAGCTCAACCCGGAAAAATGCGTTTTTGGCATACCAGCCGGAAAGCTCCCAGGATTCATTGTCTCCAGTAGAGGTATTGAAGCTAATCCGGCCAAAATCCGAGCATTTTCACAGTTGGCTACCCCAACAGACCTCAAACATATACAAAAATTGACCGGATGCGTAGCGGCTCTAAGCCGCTTTATCTCCCGCTTGGGAGAAAAGACATTACCCCTTTATCGCCTCCTCCGGCGCACCAAACACTTCGAGTGGACGGATGCCGCCACGGCCGGACTCAACGAAATAAAAGCCATATTGGCAACAAACCCAGTCCTGGCCGCGCCAAACATTGGCGAACCAATGCTATTATACATTGCGGCAACTCATCAAGTAGTAAGCGCAGTCCTCGTCATCGAGCGAGAAGTGGACAGACACAAATTCCCCCTTCAAAAGCCGGTTTACTATGTGTCCACTGTCCTTACTCCATGCAAATCACGGTACCCGCATTATCAAAAGATAGCTTACGCGGTATTTATGGCATCCCGGAAGCTGTGACACTACTTTCAAGAGTGTTCGATAACGGTAGCCTCGGAAGTACCACTTAACGATATTATAAACAACCGCGACGCGACGGGCCGGATTGCCAAATGGGCCATTGAGCTCCTCCCGTTCGACATAACTTACAAGCCACAGCGAGCTATTAAATCGCAAGTTTTGGCTAACTTCGTCGCCGAGTGGACGGAAGCCGAACTCCCTAAGGAGTACGACACATATTCAAACTGGATCATGCACTTCGACGACTCCAAAATGTTGGTTGGTCTGGGGGCTGGCATCGTTTTGACATCCCTAATGGGAGATACCGTTCAATACGTACTACAGATAATGTATACGGACTCCAACAACGCAGCCGAATATGATGCCCTTCTACATGGTCTCCGGATGGCAGTATCCATGGGCATTCAACGCCTAGAGGTGCGCGGGGATTCGAACCTTGCGATATCCCAAATAAATGGAGACTTTGATGCCAAGGATCCGAAAATGGCAGCTTATCGCAATGCCGTCCTAAAAATGTCAGCTCGGTTCGAGGGGCTCGAATTTCACCATGTGGCTCGGGAAAACAATCAGGCGGCGGATATCCTCGCCCGCATCGGCGCAAAATGCGACGTGGTCCCTCCCAACATATTTCTCGAAAGGCTCTTCAAGCCATCTGTAGCATGGGAAGGGGACACCGATAACAACAGTCTGGACCCGGCCAAAATACCCGATACCGAACTCTCTGACACAATCGGAGGCTCCGCCACCAAAATAACACATTCAGCCCACGAAACAATGGCCACTATTGCCCCGTGGACAGAACCATTCCTGGCCTACCTAACTAGACAGGAACTTCCAGAAGACCAAAGTGAGGCACGCTGCATAGTGCGGCGATCCAAGGCCTACATGGTCCATGAGGGAGAATTGTACAAGAAAAGCACTACCAGAGTCCTTCAAAGGTGCATCTCCAAAGAAGAAGGGTGGAACCTTTTGGCCGAAATTCACGCCGGACTCGGCGGCCATCATGCCGCAGCCCGGGCTCTTGTAAGCAAGGCCTTCCGTACAGGATTCTATTGGCCAACGGCCCGGGCAGATGCACAGGACTTGGTCCAACGTTGCGCCAGTTGCCAGCTCTTTGCAAATCAAAGCCACATGCCACCCACCGCCCTCCAAATAATCCCCATTACATGGCCCTTCGCGGTCTGGGGGCTTGACATGGTTGGACCCCTTAAAGGGGGAACCCACAAGAAAAAATACTTATTGGTCATGGTGGATAAACTCACCAAATGGATAGAGGCTAAACCGGTTAAGACAGCCGAATCCGGACCGATGATAGATTTCATATCCGGGGTTGTACACCGTTACGGCGTCCCCCACAGCATCATCACTGATAACGGCACGAACTTCACGGCCGGCGAGGTAAAACTCTGGTGCAGCAAAATGGGCATCAAGCTCGATTATGCTTCGGTCTATCACCCACAAACCAACGGTCAAGTCGAACGAGCAAATGGTCTTATAATGAGCGGCATTAAACCCAGATTAGTGCGTTCCTGAACGGAGTCTGACACTCACTGGGTAGAGGAGCTCGACTCCGTACTCTGGGGGCTGCGGACCATGCCGAATCGTAGTACCGGATATACACCATTTTTATGGTGTATGGCACAGAGGCAGTCTTGCCCTATGACATAATTCATGACTCACCTCGAGTGCGCATGTACGAAGAAAGAGAAGCCGAGCTCGATCGGCAGGACAGTCTGGACACCTTGGAGGAAGAGCGCGACGTAGCCAAAGCTCGTTCCACATTTTACCAACAACAGGCTCGCAGATACCAAAGCAGAGAAGTACGGACCAAAACTTATAACATTGGCGAACTAGTTCTACGACTGCCGGATAAGAAAAAGAACAAGCTCGAACCCAAATGGGAAGGTCCCTTCATTATCGACCAAGTTTTGACCGGTGGAGCGTACCGACTGCGGGATGCATCGACTAGTCGACTCGAGCCGAACCCATGGAACGCAGCTAGGCTTTGAAGATTCTACGTCTAGCACCGAACTCTATGTTAGTCCCCTCCCTTTGTCCATTTTCTGCATATGCATCATCTGTCTTGTTTCCCTTTCTTTCTTTTTCTTATTATTTCTCTAGGCCTTCAAGGGTCACCTTGTGCCTCACTCGTACATTACAGATGCGCTAGCTGCACTCTTAATACCTGGGGGCTTCTTTCACAGAAGCTTAAATTATTTACCTGGGCCTCACGCCCAACACATGTGTTATACTTCCGCATGTACCTTTTTTCACCATTATATGCATCGATATGACTTAAGTTCTGGCCAAGCTGGGTTGCCTGGCTCTTGTATTTATGCCCTACGTTCCCGTTAATTCGGCTAGGGCATAAGGGGAGCACCTCTGCGATTGTTACCGCTGGGTCAGCCGGATGTGTACCTCAGACTGGGTGAAGCCGAAAGCTAGCGTTCTTAAGGGAATATTCGGTCGGTGAACAAAAGATGACTTTTATTTATTTTCCATATCTGCCCCCAGATTCTTTTTCTGCGCTTCTTATCGCAGTCCGGACATGCACTTTCGGGCATGCTTACCCAGGGAAAGGAACCCTTAATGGAACTATTCTCCCTGGAAGATGTTTCTTACTACCCATGTAATATAACATACCTAGTTGGGCACTTGTCTAATAAAGCACTAATGACCCCTATGCCTGGTCTCCACGTATGCCCCGGTTCTTACATAACCGAGAGGGTATTCGGATACACTACAGACCGTCAGGTCCCGAGGTTGAAGCGAAAAGGTCCGCCACGACAAATGATCTACAATCTGGCTAGAAGGCATTATACATGTCACTTTAAATTACATAGTCAATTTGACTGGTTGAATTCCTCTTCAATACCATCCAATAGGTTGTCTAGTCTACAGTCCTGTTGGGAATACTTTGCGGCCAATTCTACTTGGCCGTACACTAAGCTCACAGGGATCTCCTTCCCATCGGGCCCCACAGGTCCGACTTCGGCCATGTGGTTCGGGTCAGCCTTCGTGTACCGTGTCTTCACCACTACCCAGGCTTCCCTGGCGCCCTGACGGTAGGCCGATATCTTCCATAATCGGAAGCGTCGCCGCGATCCCTTCAGCTTTTCTGCAAGCTCTCCAAGGCCTTTGGGTATGGAGACGGATGGCCACAAGGCCTGGGCGACGCCTTGCATCACCTGCCGAACTCGTTCATGCAGCTGTGAGAGCTCGGGAAGAAGGTCACCCGTTGAACTGGGCATTTCCTCGGCAGGACGACATGTTAGCATACTTACAGACATAACTCTGTCAGCCAGCTTCCTCTCCGAACTCTTTTTCAAAGTTCGTTCAAGCACTTACTAAATATGCCGCATCGAAGCCGCCGATTCTCCTTAACAGAGTCCGATAGTTGGGCACGAACATCTTTTAGTTCCACGCCCAGCTTGGTGTTGGCATCTAGGAGATCATTCTTCTCCTGTCTCACCCTCGTAAGCACGCTCTCACCAGCCTTCAGCTGGCGTAGGAGCTGTTGCTTATCCGGATTTACTCCAGTGTCATCTGCAATTTTATCGTCAGATCTGCATATACGCCGAATCCTATATGACACTTATCATTTGAAGGGTATATTACCAGAGGGGGTCTCTTTGGGCTCCCCCGCCGCGGCCAGTGCGTCCTGAAGTTGGGCTTTGCACTCTTCCAGCTCCTGGGACAGTTGAGTATTCTTTTCGGTAAGAACCTGCATAACAAATGATCCTTAAATCAGTTATTCTAACTGTTTCAAGTCTCAAGGGCTACTGATATATATAATCACCAAATTTTCTCACCCGTATGTCTTTTACATATTGCTTCGTGGCTCTGGCTAGACCATTTTGAGCGGCACGGAGGTACGCATCTCCCGAGTGGAAGGCATCCAATGCCTCTTGGGAGAAACAAGCGTCACGAAGAACAGTCCGGCGACGCCTGTGGTTCATGGCACTTTCCACCTCGGAATTGGTGGCGGACAGTTTATCCACATCCTCTGTCGAAGGAGCACCCAGCGCACGCCTCTTATTCGTTCCCGCCTCCGAATCCGGCCTGGGAGCCTGGCTGGTGGAGGCGCGATTAGTAGCCTCTACGGGTATAGTCCGGCGAGCGCTCTTTTTCCTGAAAAGAAGGCACGGGCGTTAATATGCCTCTGAGAATAATGTCTTGCAATAAAAACTGCGCGCCGTACCACTGCGCCGGTGTCTCAATAATATTCATAGATAAGTTGACCATAAATCCACAATTCATCGGATCTCGGCAAATACACCGCAAAAAGGTATTACATCGAATACATCTCCAAGAACATCGAGGAGAACGTGGTATTGAAAATCAAAGAGAGAGAAGAAGCCATCCAGCTACTAGCTATGGACCCATAGGTATGTGGTAAACTACTCACGCTTCATCAGAAGGGCAATAGAGTTCATGTAGAAGCCCTCCGTGATTGAATCCCCCTCCGGCGGGATGCCAAAAAAGGTCCCTAGATGGGATCTCACGGGTACAGAAGGTTACAGCGGTGGAAAAGTGTTTTCGTTGATGCCTCTGGTGGTTTGGGGATATTTGGGAATATATAGGCAAAAGAATTGGGCCAGGAGGGTCACGGGGCCCCACAAGGGTGGGGGCGCGCCCTCCGTCCTTGTGGCTACCTTGTGGCTCCTCCGACTTCATCTCCAAGTCTCCTAGTTTGCTTCTGGTCCAAGAAAAATCATCACAAAGGTTTCATTCTGTTTGGACTCCGTTTGGTATTCCTTTTCTGTGAAACTCAAAAACAGAAGAAAAACATAGAAACTGGCTCTGGGCCCTAGGTTAATAGGTTAGTCCCAAAAATGATATAAAATAGCATATTAATGCATATAAACATCCAAAACAGATAATATAATAGCATGGAACAATAAAAAATTATAGTTACGTTGGAGACGTATCAAGCATCCCGAGGCTTAATTCTTGCTCGTCCTCGAGTAGGTAAAGGATAAAAACAGAATCTTTGATGTGGAATGCTACCTAACATATTTATTTGTGTAATTTTATTTATTATGGCATGAATGTTCAGATCCATTATATTCAAAACAAAAGTTTAATATTGACATAAAAACAATAATACTTCAAGCATACTAACAAGGCAATTATGTCTTCTCAAAATAACATGGCCAAAGAAAGCTTATCCCTACAAAATCATATAGTCTGACTATGCTCCATCTTCATCACACAAAATACTCCAATCACGCACAACCCCGATGACAAGCCAAGCAATTGTTTCATACTTTTGATGTTATCAAACTTGTTCAACTTTCACGCAATACATGACTTTTTCAACTATACGTGGAATAGAATATGGTGGTTGTGAAGAAGACAAAAGAGGGAAATAATCTCACATCAACTAGGCGTATCAACGTGCTATGGAGATGCCCATCAATATATATCAATGTGAGTGAGTAGGGATTGCCATGCAACAGATGCACTAGAGCTATAAGTGTATGAAAGCTCAAAAAGAAAACTAAGTGGGTGTGCATCCAACTTTCTTGCTCATGAAGACCTAGGGCAATTTTGAGGAAGCCCATCATTGGAATATACAAGCCAAGTTCTATAATGAAAAATTCCCACTAGTATATGAAAGTGACAACATACGAGACTCTCTATCATGAAGATCATGGTGCTACTTTGAAGCACAAGTGTGGTAAAAGGATAGTAACATTGTCCCTTCTCTCTTTTCTCTCATCTTTTTTATTTGTGCCTTCTCTCTTTTTTTGCCTCTTTTTTCTCTTCTGGAGTCCCATCCCGACTTGTGGGGGAATCATAGTCTCCATCATCTTTTTCCTCACATGGGACAATGCTCTAATAATGAAGATCATCACACTTTTATTTACTTACAACTCAAGAATTACAACTCGATACTAGAACAAAATATAACTCTATATGAATGCCTCCGGCGGTGTACCGAGATGTGCAATGAATCAAGAGTGACATGTATGAAAGAATTATGAAAGTTGGCTTTGCCACAAATATGATGTCAACTACATGATCATGCAAAGCAATATTACAATGATGAAGCGTGTCATAAAAAATAGAATGGTGGAAAGTTGCATGGAAATATATCTCGGAATGGCTATGGAAATGCCATAATAGTAGGTATGGTGGCTGTTTTGAGGAAGGTATATGGTGGGTTTATGGTACCGGCGAAATTTGCACGGCACTAGAGAGGCTGGCAATGGTGGAAGGGTGAGAGTGCGTATAATCCATGGACTCAACATTAGTCATAAAGAACTCACATACTTGTTGCAAAAATCTATTAGTTATCGAAACGAAGTAGTATACGCATGCTCCTAGGGCAATAGATTGGTAGGAAAAGACCATCACTCCTCCCCGACAGCCACTCAAAAGGAAGTCAATCAATAAATAAATCATGCTCTGACTTCATCACATAACGTTCACCATACGTGCATGCTACGGGAATCACAATCTTAACACAAGTATTTCTCAAATTCACAATTACTCACTAGCATGGCTCTAATATCACCATCTTTATATCTCAAAACAATCATAAGGAATCAAACTTCTCATAGTATTCAATGCACTTTTATATGAAAGTTTCTATTATATCCCTCTTGGATGTCTATCATATTAGGACTAAATTTATAACCAAAGCAAATTACCATGTTGTTTTAAGACTCTCATAATAATATAAGTGAAGCATGAGAGTTCAACAATTTCTCTAAAATAAAACCACCGCCGTGCTCTAAAAAGATATAAGTGAAGCACTAGAGCAAAATTGCGTAACTCAAAAGATATAAGTGAAGCACATAGAGTATTCTAATAAATCACGATTCATGCATGTCCCTCTCAAAAGGTTTGTACAACAAGGATGATTGTGGAAAACTAAAAAGCAAAGACTCAAATCATACAAGACACTCCAAGCAAAACACATATCATGTGGTGAATAAAAATATAGCCTCAATTAAAGTTACCGATAGACGAAGACGAAAGAGGGGATGCCTTCCGGGGCATCCCCAAGCTAGGCTCTTGGTTGTCCTTGAATATTACCTTGGGGTGCCTTGGGAATCCCCAAGCTTAGGCTTTTGCCACTCCTTATTCCATAGTCCATCAAATCCTTACCAAAAACCTGAAAACTTCACCACACAAAACTCAACAGAAAATCTCATAAGCTCCGTTAGTGTTAGAAAATAAATCACCACTTTTGGTACTGTTGTGAACTCATTCTTATCTACTTTATTCCAATTTTTCCATGGTTCATACCCCCCGATACCACTCATAGAATCATCGAAATAAGCAAACAACAAAAATAAAACAAAATCTATCAAAAACAAAACAGTCTGTAGCAATATGTAACTCTTGAATACTTCTATAACTCCAAAAATTCTAAAATATTAGGACAACGAAAGCAATTTTTTTATTAATCTTCTGTAAAAATAATCAGTATTTTATCACGCTTCTGTTAAAAATGAGAATTGTTTTCCTGAGCGCAAAAGTTTCTGTTTTTCAGCAAGAACACATCAGCTATCACCGTAAGCCATCCCAAAGGTCATACTTGGCACAAACACTAATTAAAACACAAAAACCACATCTAACCAGAGGCTAGATGAATTATTTATTCAAAAATAGAAAGGAAATATATTTGTTTGTGATGTCGCTTGAAGCTACGTTGGTATTTCCCTAAAGAGGAAGGGATGATGCAGCACAGCGGCGGTAGGTATTTCCCTCAGATATGAAACCAAGGTTATCGAACCAGTAGGAGAACCAAGCAACACAACGTAAACAACCCCTACACACAAATAACAACACCTCGCAACCGGACGTGTTAAAGGGGTTGTCAATCCCTTTCGAGCAGCGGTGCCAGAAACGGTGCGTGGACGGGAGATAAATTAGTGATAGATTGAAATAACAGATCGCAAATAAAATAAAGTGGAGCAAGATATTTTGGGTTTTTGGTTTAGTAGATCTGAAAATAAAAGCAAATAAAAGAGTAGACCGCAAAGGCAAATATATGAGAAAGAAGACCCCGGAGCCGTAGGTTTCGCTAGTTGCTTCCCTCTCAAGAAAATTAGCAAATGGTGGGTAAACAAATTACTATTGGGAAATTGATAGAACCTCAAATAATTATGATGATATCCAGGCAATGATCATTACATAGGCATCACGTCTAAGATTAGTAGACCGACTCCTGCCTGCATCTACTACTATTACTCCACACATCGACCGCTATCCAGCATGCATCTAGTGTATTAAGTTCAGGGAAAATGAAGTAATGCAATAAGAACGATGACATGATGTAGACGAGATCCATTTATCTATGGCGGTAGATATATATATCCCATATTTTTATCCTTAGTAGCAACGGTACATACATGTCGGTTCCCTTTCTTTCACTGGGATCAAGCACCGTAAGATTGAACCCACTACCGGTCACCTCTTCCCATTGCAAGATAAATAGATCAAGTTGGTTAGACAAAACCCAAATATCGGAGAAGAAATAGGAGGCTATAAGAGATCATGCATAAAAGAGATCAAAGGAACTCAAATGCTTGCATGGATATAAAAAGATAGATCTGATCATAAAGTCAAAGTTCATTGATCCCAACAAACACACCGCAAAAGAGTTACGTCATATGGATCTCCAAGAGACCATTGTATTGAGAATCGAGAGAGAGAGAGAGAGAGAGGGAGATGAAGCCATCTAGCTACTAACTACAGACCCAAAGGTCTACAAATAACTACTCACGCATCATGCAAGAGGCACCAATGGAAGTGGTGAACCCCTCTGTGATGGTGTCTAGATTGGATCTGGTGGTTCTGGACTCTGCGGCGGTTTTGGGAATATTGGGGGTATTTATAGAGCAAAGAGGCGGTCCGGGAGGCACTCGAGGTGGGCACAACCCACCAAGGCGCGCCCGGGCCTCCTGGCATGCCCTCGTGGGTTGTCCCCTCCTTGGGACTCCCCACACATGCAACCAGGGCCCAATATCTTCCATTTGGTCCATGAAAAATCTCCGTAAAGTTTTGTGGCATTTGGACTCCGTTTGATATTGATTTTCTGCGATGTAAAAACATGGAAAAACAGCAACTGGCACTTGGCACTATGTCAATAGGTTAGTACCAAAAAATGATATAAAATGACTATAAAATGATTATGAAACATCCAAGATTGATAATAAAACAACATGGAACAATCAAAAATTATAGATATGTTGGAGACGTATCGGCATCCCCAAGCTTGACTCCTACTCGTCCTCGAGTAGGTAAGTGATAAAAACAAAAAATTGATGTGGAGTGTTGTTCATCATTGTAGGGTTTCGTAGTAATTTCAAAAAATTTCCTACGCACACGCAAGATCATGTGATGCATAGCAACGAGGGGGAGAGTGTTGTCTACGTACCCAACGCAGACCGACTGCAGAAGCGATGACACGACGTAGAGGACGTAGTCGTACGTCTTCACGATCCAACCGATCAAGCACCGAAACTACGGCACCTCCGAGTTCGAGCACACGTTCAGCTCGATGACGATCCCCGGACTCCGATCCAGCAAAGTGTCGGGGAAGAGTTCCGTCAGCACGACGGCGTGGTGATGATCTTGACGTACTACAGCAGCAGGGCTTCGCCTAAACTCCGCTACAGTATTATCGAGGTATATGGTGGCAGGGGGCACCGCACACGGCTAAGGAATAGATCACGTGGATCAACTTGTGTGTTCTAGGGTGCCTCTACCTCAGTATATAAAGGAGCCAAGGGGGGAGGGAGGCGCCGGCCAGGGAGAGGGCGCAGGAGGAGTCCTACTCCTTCCGGGAGTATGACTCCCCCCCCCCCAATCCTATTCCAACTAGGATTCCCCAAGGGGGGCAAAGAGAGAGAGGGGAGCCGGCCACCTTCTCCTAGTCCTAATAGGACTAGGGGAGGGGGAAGTGGCGCAGCCACCTTGGGCTGCCCCTTTCTCCTTTCCACTAAGGCCCATGAAGGCCCATATGGCTCCCGGGGGGTTCCGGTAACCTCCCGGTAACCCGGTAAAATCCCGATTTCACCCGGAACACTTCTGATGTCCAAACATAGGCTTCCAATATATCAATTTTTACGTCTCGACCATTTCGAGACTCCTCGTCATGTCCGTGATCACATCCGGGACTCCTAACAACCTTCGGTACATCAAAATGCATAAACTCATAATGTAACTGTCATCGTAACCTTAAGCGTGCGGACCCTACGGGTTCGAGAACAATGTAGACATGACCGAGACACGTCTCCGGTCAATAACCAATAGCGGGACCTGGATGCCCATATTGGCTCCTACATATTCTACAAAGATCTTTATCGGTCAGACCGCATAACAACATACGTTGTTCCCTTTGTCATCGGTATGTTACTTGCCCGAGATTCGATCGTCGGTATCCAATACCTAGTTCAATCTCGTTACCGGCAAGTCTCTTTACTCATTCCGTAATACATCATCTCACAACTAACATATTAGTTGTAATGCTTGCAAGGCTTATGTGATGTGTATTACCGAGAGGGCCCAGAGATACCTCTCCGACAATCGGAGTGACAAATCCTAATCTCGAAATATGCCAAACCAACATCTACCTTTGGAGACACCTGTAATGCTCCTTTATAATCACCCAGTTACGTTGTGACGTTTGGTAGCACCCAAAGTGTTCCTCCGGTAAACGGGAGTTGCATAATCTCATAGTCATAGGAACATGTATAAGTCATGAAGAAAGCAATAGCAACATACTAAACGATCGGGTGCTAAGCTAATGGAATGGGTCATGTCAATCAGATCATTCAACTAATGATGTGACCTCGTTAATCAAATAACAACTCATTGTTCATGGTCAGGAAACATAACCATCTTTGATTAACGAGCTAGTCAAGTAGAGGCATACTAGTTACACTTTGTTTGTCTATGTATTCACACATGTATTATGTTTCCGGTTAATACAATTCTAGCATGAATAATAAACATTTATCATGATTATAAGGAAATAAATAATAACTTTATTATTGCCTCTAGGGCATATTTCCTTCAGTCTCCCACTTGCACTAGAGTCAATAATCTAGATTACACTGTAATGAATCTAACACCCATGGAGCCTTGGTGCTGATCATGTTTTGCTCGTGGAAGAGGCTTAGTCAACGGGTCTGCAACATTCAGATCCGTATGTATCTTGCAAATCTCTATGTCTCCCACCTGGACTAGATCCCGGATGGAGTTGAAGCGTCTCTTGATGTGTTTGGTCCTTTTGTGAAATCTGGATTCCTTTGCCAAGGCAATTGCACCAGTATTGTCACAAAAGATTTTCATTGGACCCGATGCATTAGGTATGACACCTAGATCGGATATGAACTCCTTCATCCAGACTCCTTCGTTCGCTGCTTCCGAAGCAGCTATGTACTCCGCTTCACATGTAGATCCCGCTACGACGCTTTGTTTAGAACTGCACCAACTGACAGCTCCACCGTTTAATGTAAACACGTATCCGGTTTGCGATTTAGAATCGTCCGGATCAGTGTCAAAGCTTGCATCAACGTAACCTTTTACGGTGAGCTCTTTGTCACCTCCATATACGAGAAACATATCCTTAGTCCTTTTCAGGTATTTCAGGATGTTCTTGACCGCTGTCCAGTGATCCACTCCTGGATTACTTTGGTACCTCCCTGCTAAACTTATAGCAAGGCACACATCAGGTCTGGTACACAGCATTGCATACATGATAGAGCCTATGACTGAGGCATAGGGAACATCTTTCATATTCTCTCTATCTTCTGCAGTGGTCGGGCATTGAGTCTTACTCAACTTCACACCTTGTAACACAGGCAAGAATCCTTTCTTTGCTTGATCCATTTTGAATTTCTTCAAAATCTTGTCAAGGTATGTGCTTTGTGAAAGTCCAATTAAGCGTCTTGATCTATCTCTATAGATCTTAATGCCTAATATGTAAGCAGCTTCACCGAGGTCTTTCATTGAAAAACTTTTATTCAAGTATCCCTTTATGCTATCCAGAAATTCTATATCATTTCCAATCAGCAATATGTCATCCACATATAATATCAGAAATGCTACAGAGCTCCCACTCACTTTCTTGTAAATACAGGCTTCTCCGAAAGTCTGTATGAAACCAAATGCTTTGATCACACTATCAAAACGTTTATTCCAACTCCGAGAGGCTTGCACCAGTCCATAAATGGATCGCTGGAGCTTGCACACTTTGTTAGCTCCCTTTGGATCGACAAAACCTTCCGGTTGCATCATATACAACTCTTCTTCCAGAAATCCATTCAGGAATGCAGTTTTGACATCCATCTGCCAAATTTCATAATCATAAAATGCGGCAATCGCTAACATGATTCGGACGGACTTAAGCATCGCTACGGGTGAGAAGGTCTCATCGTAGTCAATCCCTTGAACTTGCCGAAAACCTTTTGCGACAAGTCGAGCTTTGTAGACAGTAACATTACCATCAGCGTCAGTCTTCTTCTTGAAGATCCATTTATTCTCAATTGCTTGCCGATCATCGGGCAAGTCAACCAAAGTCCATACTTTGTTCTCATACATGGATCCCATCTCAGATTTCATGGCTTCAAGCCATTTTGCGGAATCTGGGCTAACCATCGCTTCTTCATAGTTCGTAGGTTCATCATGATCTAGTATCATGACTTCCAGAACAGGATTACCGTACCACTCTGGTGCGGATCTTACTCTGGTTGATCTATGAGGTTCAGTAGTATCTTGATCTGAAGTTTCATGATCATTATCATTGGCTTCCTCACTAACTGGTGTAGGTGTCACTGAAACAGTTTTCTGTGATGAACTACTTTCCAGTAAGGGAGCAGGTACAGTTACCTCGTCAAGTTCTACTTTCCTCCCACTCACTTCTTTCAAGAGAAACTCCTTCTCTAGAAAGGATCCATTCTTAGCAACGAATGTCTTGCCTTCGGATCTGTGATAGAAGGTGTACCCAACAGTCTCCTTTGGGTATCCTATGAAGACACATTTCTCCGATTTGGGTTCGAGCTTATCAGGTTGAAGCTTTTTCACATAAGCATCGCAGCCCCAAACTTTAAGAAACGACAACTTTGGTTTCTTACCAAACCACAGTTCATAAGGCGTCGTCTCAACGGATTTTGATGGTGCCCTATTTAACGTGAATGCGGCCGTCTCTAAAGCATAACCACAAAATGATAGCGGTAAATCAGTAAGAGACATCATAGATCGCACCATATCTAGTAAAGTACGATTACGACGTTCGGACACACCATTACGCTGTGGTGTTCCGGGTGGCGTGAGTTGCGAAACTATTCCACAGTTTTTCAAATGTACACCAAAATCGTAACTCAAATATTCTCCTCCACGATCAGATCGTAGAAACTTTATTTTCTTGTTACGATGATTTTCAACTTCACTCTGAAATTCTTTGAACTTTTCAAATGTTTCAGACTTATGTTTCATTAAGTAGATATACCCATATCTGCTTAAATCATCTGTGAAGGTGAGAAAATAACGATATCCGCCACGAGCCTCAATATTCATTGGACCACATACATCGGTATGTATGATTTCTAGCAAATCTGTTGCTCTCTCCATAGTACCGGAGAACGGTGTTTTAGTCATCTTGCCCATGAGGCACGGTTCGCAAGTACCAAGTGATTCATAATCAAGTGGTTCCAAAAGTCGATCAGTATGGAGTTTCTTCATGCGCTTTATACCGATATGACCTAAACGACAGTGCCACAAATAAGTTGCACTTTCATTATCAACTCTGCATCTTTTGGCTTCAACATTATGAATATGTGTATTACTACTATCGAGATTCAATAAGAATAGACCACTCTTCAAGGGTGCATGACCATAAAAGATATTACTCATATAAATAGAACAACCATTATTCTCTGATTTAAATGAATAACCGTCTCGCATTAAACAAGATCCAGATATAATGTTCATGCTCAACGCTGGCACCATATAACAATTATTTAGGTCTAATATTAATCCCGAAGGTAGATGTAGAGGTAGCGTGCCGACTGCGATCACATCGACTTTGGAACCGTTTCCCACGCGCATCGTCACCTTGTCCTTTGCCAGTGCCCACTTATTCCGTAGTCCCTGTTTCGAGTTGCAAATATTAGCAACAGAACCAGTATCAAATACCCAGGTGCTACTGCGAGCTCTAGTAAGGTACACATCACTAACATGTATATGACATATACCTTTGTTCACCTTGCCATCCTTCTTATCCGCCAAATACTTGGGGCAGTTTCGCTTCCAGTAACCAGTCTGCTTGCAGTAGAAGCACTCAGTTTCAGGCTTAGGTCCAGACTTGGGTTTCTTCTCTTGAGCAGCAACTTGCTTGCCGTTCTTCTTGAAGTTCCCCTTCTTCTTCCCTTTGCCCTTTTTCTTGAAACTAGTGGTCTTGTTGACCATCAACACTTGATGCTCCTTTTTGATTTCTACCTCCGCAGCTTTCAGCATTGCGAAGAGCTCGGGAATAGTCTTGTTCATCCCTTGCATATTATAGTTCATCACGAAGCTCTTGTAGCTTGGTGGCAGTGATTGGAGAATTCTGTCAATGACGCAATCATCTGGAAGATTAACTCCCAATTGAATCAAGTGATTATTATACCCAGACATTTTGAGTATATGCTCACTGACAGAACTGTTCTCCTCCATCTTGCAGCTGTAGAACTTATTGGAGACTTCATATCTCTCAATTCGGGCATTTGCTTGAAATATTAACTTCAACTCCTGAAACATCTCATATGCTCCATGACGTTCAAAACGTCGTTGAAGTCCCGATTCTAAGCCGTAAAGCATGGCACACTGAACTATCGAGTAGTCATCAGCTTTGCTCTGCCAGACGTTCATAACATCTGGTGTTGCTCCAGCAGCAGGCCTGGCACCCAGCGGTGCTTCCAGGACGTAATTCTTCTGTGCAGCAATGAGGATAATCCTCAAGTTACGGAACCAGTCCGTGTAATTGCTACCATCATCTTTCAACTTTGCTTTCTCAAGGAACGCATTAAAATTCAACGGAACAACAGCACGAGCCATCTATCTACAATCAACATAAACAAGCAAGATACTATCAGGGACTAAGTTCATGATAAATTTAAGTTCAATTAATCATATTGCTTAAGAACTCCCACTTAGATAGACATCCCTCTAATCTTCTAAGTGATCACGTGATCCAAATCAACTAAACCATGTCCGATCATCACGTGAGATGGAGTAGTTTCATTGGTGAACATCACTATGTTGATCATATCTACTATATGATTCACGCTCGACCTTTCGGTCTCCGTGTTCCGAGGCCATATCTGTATATGCTTGGCTCGTCAAGTATAACCTGAGTATTCCGCGTGTGCAACTGTTTTGCACCCGTTGTATTTGAACGTAGAGCCTATCACACCCGATCATCACGTGGTGTCTCAGCACGAAGAACTTTCGCAACGGTGCATACTCAGGGAGAACACTTCTTGATAATTTAGTGAGAGATCATCTTATAATGCTACCGTAAATCAAAGCAAGATAAGATGCATAAAAGATAAACATCACATGCAATCAATATAAGTGATATGATATGGCCATCATCATCTTGTGCCTGTGATCTCCATCTCCGAAGCACCGTCATGATCACCATCGTCATCGGCGCGACACCTTGATCTCCATCGTAGCATCATTGTCGTCTCGCCAATCTTATGCTTCCACGACTATCACTACCGCTTAGTAATAAAGTAAAGCATTACATCGCGATTGCATTGCATACAATAAAGCGACAACCATATGGCTCCTGCCAGTTGCCGATAACTCGGTTACAAAACATGATCATCTCATACAATAAAATTTAGCATCATGTCTTGGCCATATCACATCACAACATGCCCTGCAAAAACAAGTTAGACGTCCTCTACTTTGTTGTTGCAAGTTTTACGTGGCTGCTACGGGCTTAAGTAAGAACCAATCTCACCTACGCATCAAAACCACAACGATAGTTTGTCAATTTGACTCCGTTTTAACCTTCGCAAGGACCGGGCATAGCCACACTTGGTTCAACTAAAGTTGGAGAGACTGTCGCCCGCAAGCCACCTATGTGCAAAGCACGTCGGGAGAACCGGTCTCGCGTAAGCGTACGCGTAATGTCGGTCCGGGTCGTCTCGTCCAACAATACCGCCGAACCAAAGTATGACATGCTGGTAGGCAGTATGACTTATATCGCCCACAACTCACTTGTGTTCTACTCGTGCATATAACATCAAACCATAAAACCTAGGCTCGGATGCCACTGTTGGGGAACACAGTAATTTCAAAAAATTTCCTACGCACACGCAAGATCATGATGATGCATAGCAACGAGAGGGGAGAGTATGATCTACGTACCCTTGTAGATCGCAACGGAAGTGTTGACACAACGTAGAGGAAGTAGTCGTATGTCTTCTTCCCGATCCGACCGATCCAAGCACCGTTACTCCGGCACCTCCGAGTTCTTAGCACACGTACAGCTCGATGACGCTCCCCGAGCTCCGATCCAGCAAAGCTTCGGGGATGAGTTCCGTCAGCACAACGGCGTGGTGACGATGATGATGTTCCACCGACGCAGGGCTTCGCCTAAGCACTACAACGATATGACCGAGGTGGAATATGGTGGCAGGGGGCACCGCACACGGCTAAGGAACGATCACGAGGATCAACTTGTGTGTGCTAGGGTGCCCTCCTGCCTCCGTATATAAAGGAGCCAAGGGGAGGGGCGGCCGGCCAAGGTGGGCGCGCCAAGAGGGAGTCCTACTCCCACCGGGAGTAGGACTCCTAGTTGGACAAGGAGAGAGAGGGGGGAAAGAGGAGGAAGAGAGGAAGGAAAGGAAAGGGGGGGCGCCCCCCTTCCCTTGTCCTATTCGGACTAGGAAGGGGAGGGGCGCGCGGCCACCTCCTGCCTCTTTCCCTCTTCTCCCTCAAGGCCCATGTAGGCCCAATAAACCCCCGGGGGGGTTCCGGTAACCCCCCGGTACTCCGGAAAAATGCCGATTTCACCCGGCACGATTCCGATGTCCAAATATAGGCTTCCAATATATCGATCTTTATGTCTCGACTGTTTCGAGACTCCTCGTCATGTCCGTGATCACATCCGGGACTCCGAACAAACTTCGGTACATCAAAATGCATAAACTCATAATAACTATCATCGTAACTTTAAGCGTGCGGACCCTACGGTTCGAGAACAATGTAGACATGACCGAGACACGTCTCCGGTCAATAACCAATAGCGGGACCTGGATGCCCATATTGGCTCCTACATATTCTACGAAGATCTTTATCGGTCAGACCGCATAACAACATACGTTGTTCCCTTTGTCATCGGTATGTTACTTGCCCGAGATTCGATCGTCGGTATCTCAATACCTAGTTCAATCTCGTTACCGGCAAGTCTCTTTACTCGTTCCGTAATACATCATCTCACAACTAACATATTAGTTGTAATGCTTGCAAGGCTTATGTGATGTGCATTACCGAGAGGGCCCAGAGATACCTCTCCGACAATCGGAGTGACAAATCCTAATCTCGAAATACGCCAACCCAACATCTACCTTTGGAGACACCTGTAATGCTCCTTTATAATCACCCAGTTACGTTGTGACGTTTGGTAGCACCCAAAGTGTTCCTCCGGCAAACGGGAGTGCATAATCTCATAGTCATAGGAACATGTATAAGTCATGAAGAAAGCAATAGCAACATACTAAACGATCGGGTGCTAAGCTAATGGAATGGGTCATGTCAATCAGATCATTCAACTAATGATGTGACCTCGTTAATCAAATAACAACTCATTGTTCATGGTCAGGAAACATAACCATCTTTGATTAACGAGCTAGTCAAGTAGAGGCATACTAGTGACACTTTGTTTGTCTATGTATTCACACATGTATTATGTTTCCGGTTAATACAATTCTAGCATGAATATAAACATTTATCATGATTATAAGGAAATAAATAATAACTTTATTATTGCCTCTAGGGCATATTTCCTTCAATCATGTCATATCATATTCTTTTGTTTATAGCATGGACATTTGTACTTTTCTGTGATTCAAAGCAATAGTCTAGTTTTGACATAATAATTTAGATACTCAAGCATATCAACAAGCAACCATGTCTTTCAAAATATGAACGATAAAATAAGTTATCCCTAGCCCGTCATGCTCAAACATTTATCCATTCATGAAACACACTCCAATATTAACTACACGCAATACTTAAGCATGATCATATTGCCTCCTAGTTGGTGCTTTTATAAGAGAAGATGGAGACTCAAAATAAAAATTGCATAAAGTAAAATAAAGGCCCTTCGCAGAGGGAAGTAGGGATTTGTAGAGGTGCCAGAGCTCAAAGCGAAAAATTGAGATAAAAACATTTTGAGAGGAGTATCCATCCCACCAACGAAAATGACTTAGAGTTCCCAATACTTTCCATGCATAGATATATCATAGGCGGTTCCCAAACAGAAAATAAAGTTTATTCCTTTTTCCACCAGAACTTTCACTTTCCATGGCTAACCGTATCCACGGGTGCCCTCCATACCAACACTTTCCAAGGAATTTATTATTTGACAGCATAAAGTAAATTCATTTGTTTTTGCATTTTGGGACTGGGCATCCCTAATACCTTTGCCTTACTCTCATGCAATGACAAGTGAATAAACACTCATCTTGAGAATAACACATCTAGCATGGAAAATATTAGCCACCCCTCACCGCTCCGCGAGCGAAACAAACACACAAAAAAGAAGTTTATTTTGAAAATTAGAGATGGCACATGCAAATTTGCTTAGAACGGCAAAAGAATACCGCATATAGGTAGATATAGTGGACTCATGTGGCAAAACTGGTTTGAAGGATTTTGGATGGACAAGTAGAGGTCATACTTAGTGCAAAATGAAGGCTAGCAAAAGATTGAGAAGCAACCAACCAAGAAACGAATAATCTCATAAGCAAGCATTAAGCATAATTAACACCGAATAATGCACCACAAGTAGGATATAATTTCATTGCGTGATTATTGACTTTCGTGCATGCATAGGGAGTCACAAACCTTAACACCAGTATTCTTACTAAAGCATAATTAGTCATCAAGATGACTCACATATCACATCATCATATCTCAAAACTATTACTAAGAATCAAGTTTATTTTTCCCAATGATCTTCATGACAATTTTTTTCTTATTTTTTTCCTTATCCTTCTTGTATATCTATCACTTTGGGACTAATTTTCATGTGTTGCTTTTCATAAGCTCAAACAAATATAAGTGAAGATCATGAGCATAGCAAATTTTCTTTCTCTCAAAATAATTTAAGTGAAGCAATAGAGAATTTCTTCAAAATTTTACTAACTCTCAAATAAATCTAAGTTAAGCAAGAGAGCATTTCTTCGAAAATAACAAAGCACACCATGCTCAAAAAGATATAAGTGAAGCACTATCGCAACTCCTAGCTCATAAAAGATTTAAGTGAAGCATAGAGAGCAATTCTAACAAGTCATGACATAATTTTGGCTCTCTCAAATAGGTGTGTCCAGCAAGGATTGATGACTTAAAAAAATAAAACAAGCAAAGACACATATCATAGAAGACGCTCCAAGCAAAACACATATCATGTGATGAATAAAAATATAGTCTCGAGTAAAATACCGATAGTTGTTCGAAGAAAGCGGGGATGCCACTCGGGGGCATCCCCAAGCTTAGTTGGTTGCTCATTCTTGGAAAATAGCTTGGGATGTCAGGGCATCCCCAAGATTAAGCTCTTACATCCTTCCTTCATCCATCATAAGATAACCCAAAACTTGAAAATTTCAATCACACAAAACTCAACAAAGCCTTCGTGAGATCCGTTAGTATAAGAATAATAAATCACTACTATAAGTGTTGTATCAAAACAATTCATATTTTGTTTTTGTATTATATCTACTGTATTCCAACTTTTCTATGGCAAAAACTCATCAAAGAAAATCATAGAGCCATCAAAATAAGCACACAACACAAAGAAAACAGAATCTATCAAAACAGAACAGTCTGTAGCAATCTGACTATTTTGAATACTTCTGTAACTCAAAAAACTCTGAAAACTTAGGACGACCTGAGAAATTTTTATATTGATCTACTAAAAGTGGAATGGATATTTTATCGCTCTCTGGTAAAAAATGAAAATTAATTTCATGAGCGCAAAATGTTCTGTTTTTTTCCAGCAAGATCAAACAACTATCACCCAAGAAGATCCTAAAGGCTTTACTTGGCACAAACACTAAATAAAACACAAAAAACACAATCATAACAGTAGCATAATTTTGCTAACAGTCAAAAACATGAAGCAAAAGCAAAAATAAATTTTATCCATTGGGTTGCCTCCCAACAAGCGTTATAGTTTTACGCCCTTCGCTAGGCATAAAGCAAGGATCTAAGTTTTGTCATCTTTGGTTGAAGATCCATAAGATACCCTCATTATTGATTCATAAGGTGGCTTAATTCTAGTTCTTGGAAAGTGTTCCATACCCTTCCTCAAAGGAAATTGGAACTTAATATTGCCTTCTTTCATATCAATCATGGCACCGATAGTGCGTAAAAACGGTCTACCAAGAATAATTGGACAAGACGGATTGCAATCAATATCAAGAACAATAAAATCTATGGGTACATAATTTCTATTTGCAAGAATAAGAACATCATTAATTCTTCCCATAGGCTTTTTAATAGTAGAATCCGCCAAGTGCAAATTCAAAGAACATGATTCAAGATCGGTGAGACCAAGCACATCACATAGAGATTTCGGAATTGTAGAAACACTAGCACCCAAGTCACAGAAAGCAAAACACTCATAATTTTTAATATTGACTTTGATAGTAGGTTCCCATTCATCATGAAATTTTCTAGGAATTGAAACTTCTAATTCTAATTTTTCTTCAAGAGCTTTCATCATGGCATCAACAATATGTTTAGTAAAAGTTCTATTTTGTTCATAAGCATGGGGTGAATTCATCATGGATTGCAAAAAATAAATACAATCAATCAAGGAGAAACTATCATAATCAAAGTCTTTGTAATCCAAAAGAGTGGGCACATCACAAGCTAAAGTTTTGACCTCTCCAAACCTACTTTCATCAATTTTTTCAACAAGATTTTCACCCTCCGAAATGTTGGGACGCCTTCTACCTAAAGTTGACTCTTCTCCAGTCCCTTTTTCATCATTCTAAATTTTACTAAACAAATAATCAATAGAAGAAACACCAATCATTTTAAGATCTTCATCATTTTTGCAAGAATAATCACTAGAAAAAGCTTTTTCTAAAAAATTCTCTTTTAGCTCTAAGCATAGAAGTTCTTTTCTTACTTTCATCCATAGAAACATAAAGAGCTTTAATTGAGCCATCTACTTTAGGCAAAAAAAATTCAGCTTGAGATTTTCCATATCATGAGCAATTCTATCAACACTTCTAGACAAATCATCAATCTTATTCAACTTTTCTTCTATGGAAGTGTTGAAAACTTTTTGCGTGTTGATAATTTTTTTAATATTATTCTCAAGATCAGAGGTGTTCCTATTATTATTATAAGATTGATTCCCATAGGAATTACCATAATTATTAGAGGAATTACTAGGAAAAGGCCTAGGATTAAAATTACCTCTATAAGCATTGTTGTTGAAATTATTGTGAGAAATAGAATTTACATAAATAGCATCACTATTTTGCTCAACCAAAGTAGACAAAGGCATATCATTAAGATCAATAGGAGCACTTCTACTAGCAACCAATTTCACAAGAGCATCAACTTTTTCACTCAAAGAATAAATTTCTTCAACCGAATTAACTTTTTTACTAGTAGGAGCCCTTTCGGCATGCCATTGTGAATAATTTGCCATAATATTATCAAGAAATTTGGTGGATTAAACCAAAGTAATTTCCATAAAAGTACCAACCGCGGCGGAATCTAAAAGATTACGAGAGACAAAATTCAACCCCGCATAAAAAAATTGTATGATCATCCAAACATTTAACCCATGAGTTGGGTAATTCCTTAGCATCATTTTCATCCTTTCCCAAGATTGTGCAACATGCTCATGTTCAGGTTGCTTGAAATTCATGATCTGGGTTCTAAGGGAAATAATTTTTGCAGGAGGAAAATACTTAGTGATAAAAGCATCTTTGCACTTATTCCAAGAATCGGTACTATTGCGAGGCAAAGAAGAGAACCAAATTTTTGAAGAATCATGCAAGGAAAAAAGAAATAATTTCATCTTGACCACATCATTGTCCATCTTTTTTATTTTTCATATCTCATAATTCCATGAAGGTATTAAGATGGGATGAGGCATCCTCATTAGGAGTACCGGAAAATTGGTCTTTCATAACAAGATTCAGCAAAGCTGTATTAATATCACAAGTCTCCGCACTAGCGGCGGGAGGAGCAAGCGGAGTGCCGATAAAATAATTGTTGTTGGTATTTTAGAAATCACATAACTTGGTGTTCTCTTGAGTCATGATGACCACACAACAAGATTGCACTCAAAAACAGATCTGGCAAGAAATCGGCGAACGGAAAAGAGAGGCGAATAAAACGGCAAATTCTGGTGAAGTGGGGGAGAGGAAAACGAGAGGCAAATGGAAAATGATGTAAATTGTGAGGAGATGGGATTTATGATTAGGAACCTGGTTACGATGAAGATCCTCCCAAGCAACGGCGCCAGAAATTCCTTTTGATGATGCTTGAAGCTACGTTGGTATTTCCCCAAAGAGGAAGGGATGATGCAGCACATCGGCGGTAGGTATTTCCCTTAGATATGAAACCAAGGTTATCGAACCAGTAGGAGAACCAGGCAACACAATGTAAACAGCCCCTGCACACAAATAACAACACCTCGCAACCCGACGTGTTAAAGGGGTTGTCAATCCCTTTCGGGTAGCGGTGCCAGAAACGATGCATGGACGGGAGATAAATTTGTGATAGATTCAAATAATAGATTGCAAATAAAATAAAGTGAAGAAAGATATTTTTGGGTTTTTGGTTTAGTAGATGTGAAAATAAAAGCAAATAAAAGAGTAGATCGCAAAGGCAAATATATGAGAAAGAAGACCCAGGGGCCGTAGGTTTCACTAGTGGCTTCTCTTGAGAAAAATAGCAAACGGTGGGTAAACAAATTACTGTTGTGCAATTGATAGAACCTCAAATAATTATGATAATATCCAGGCAATGATCATTACATAGGCATCATGTCCAAGATTAGTAGACCAACTCCTGCCTGCATCTAATACTATTACTCCACACATTGACCGCTATCCAGCATGCATCTAGTGTATTAAGTTCATGGAAAACGGAGTTATGCAATAAGAACGATGACATGATGTAGACGAGATCCGTTTATCTATGGCGGTAGATATAGATCCCATCTTTTTATCCTTAGTAGCAACGGTACATACGTGTCGGTTCCCTTTCTGTCACTAGGATCAAGCACCGTAAGACCAAACCCACTACCGGGCACCTCTTCCCATTCCAAGATAAATAGATCAAGTTGGCCAGAAAAAACCGAAATATCGGAGAAGAAATACAAGGCTATAAGAGATCATGCATAAAAGAGACCAAAGAAACTCAAATACTTTCATGGATATAAAAAGATAGATCTAATCATAAACTCAAGTTAATCGATCCCAACAAACACACCGCAAAAGAGTTACATCATATGGATCTCCAAGAGACCATTGTATTGAGAATCAAGAGAGAGAGATGAATCCATCTAGCTACTAACTACGGACCCAAAGGTCTACAAAGAACTACTCACGCATCATCGGAGAGGCACCAATGGAAGTGGTGAACCCCTCCGTGATGGTGTCTAGATTGGATCTGGTGGTTCTGGACTCTGCGGCGGCTGGATGAATATTTCGTCGACTCTCCTAGGGTTCTGGCAATATTGGGGTATTTATAGAGCAAAGAGGTGGTCCGGGAGGCACCCGAGGTGGGCACAACCCACCAGGGCGCGTCTGGGCCTCCTGGCGCGCCCTGGTGGGTTGTCCCCTCCTCGGGACTCCCCCGGGCGCAACCAGGGCCCAATATCTTCCATCTGGCCCATAAAAAATCTCCGTAAAGTTTCGTGGCACTTGGACTCCGTTTGATATTGATTTTCTGTGATGTAAAAAACATGGAAAAAACAACAACTGGCACTTGGCACTATGTCAATAGGTTAGTACCAAGAATGATATAAAATGACTATAAAATGATTATGAAACATACAAGATTGATAATAAAATAGCATGGAACAATAAAAAATTATAGATACGGTGGAGATATATCATTTTTTCTCCCAACAAGCGCTTTTCTTTTAAATCCTTTTAGCTAGGCACTGATAATTTTAATGATGCTCACATGAAAGATAGCAATTGAAACACGAAGAGAGCATCATGCAGCATATGAAAAACACATCTTAGTCTAACATACTTCCTATGCATAGGCATCTTATAAACAAACAAATTATGAAGGCAAGCAAAAACTATCATATGCAAGGAACAAGAAAGGGACAATAGCAATCTCAACATAACGAGAGATAATTTAGTAACATGAAAATTTCTACAACCATATTTTCCTCTCTCATAATAATTACATGTGGGATCATATTCAAATTCAACAATATAGCTATCACATGAAATTTTCTCTACATGATCCACATGCATGCAAGGTTGATACTCTTCCAAAATAGTGGGAATGTCATTAACTAAAGTCATGACCTCTCCAAACCCACTTTTATAGAAAAATTCATAAGACTGAACATTATCCAAATATGTGGGATTTAAAGTTGACACTCTTCCAAACCCACTTTCAGTATTATTGCAAACATTATTATCAATATCATATTCATCATGGGGCTTAAATAAATTTTCAAGATCATAAGAAGAATCACCCCAATCATGATCATTGAAACAAGTAATAGACATAGCAAAATTAGCATCCCCAAGCTTAGGGTTTTGCATGTAATTAACATAATTGACATTAATAGAATTTATAATAACATCATTGCAATCATGCTTTTCATTCAAGGAGCTATCGTGAATCACTTCATAAATTTCTTCTTTCAACATCACAATTTTCAGATTCATGAATTTCAAGCAAAACCTCATAAAGATAATCTAGTGTACTCAACTCACTAGCAATTGGTTCATCATAATTGCATCTTTTAGAAAGATTATCATGTGGATGAGGATTGATATCAATAGATTTTTAGTAAGCGAAGATGCAAGCAAATAGAAGGCACATGGAAACACAAGCAAACGAAAAGACGAATGGAAGAAGGGCGAAGAAAAGGGCAAGTCTTTTTGAAGATCGTTTTAGAAGTGGGGGAGAGGAAAACGAGAGGCGAATGGCGAATAATGTAATCCAAGAGATGAGAGTTCATGATGGTTTCTTGGTATGTCTTGACTTGGCGTAGATCTCCCCGGCAACGGCTCCAGAAATTCTTCCTACTACTTCTTGAGCTTCCGTTGGTTTTTCCTTGAAGAGGAAGTATTTCCCTCAGTTTGAGAACCAAGGTATCAATCCAGCAGGAGACCACGCACAAATCACCGAATACATGCACAAACAATCAAACAACTTGCACCCAATGCGATAAAGGGGTTGTCAATCCCTTCATGGTTATTTGCAAAGGTGAGATCTGATAGAGATAGATAAACAGTAAAGTAAATATTTTTGGTATTTTTGGTATATAGATCGAAAAGTAAAAGATTACAAAAAAAGTAAATTGGAAACTAATATTGTAGATCGGAAACTTATATGATGGAAAATAGACCCGGGAGCCATAGGTTTCACTAGAGGCTTCTCTCAAGATAGCAAATGATACGGTGGGTGAACAAATTACTGTCGAGCAATTAATAGAAAAGCGCAAAGTTATGACGATATATAAGGCAATGATCATGAATATAGGCATCATGTCCATGTCAAGTAGACCGAAACGATTCTGCATCTACTACTATTACTCCACACATCGACCGACTCCTGCTTGCATCTATATTATTAGATTCATGAAGAACAGAGTAACACATTAAGTAAGATGACATGATGTAGAGGAATTAACTCAAGCAATATGATGAAAACCCCATATTTTTATCCTCGATGGCAACAATACAATACATGCCTTGCTTCCCCTACTGTCACTGGGAAAGGATACCGCAACATTGAACCTAAAGCTAAGCACTTCTCCCATTGCAGGAAAAACCAATCTCGTTGGCCAAACCAAACCGATAGTTCGAACCGAATTACGAAGATATCAAATCATGCATAAAAGAATTCACTGAAGATTCAAATAATATTCATAGATAAGCTGATCATAAATCCACAATTCATCGGATCTTGGCAAACACATCGCAAAAAAGTATTACATCGAATAGATCGCCATGAACATCGAGGAGAACATGGTATTGAGAATCAAAGAGAGAGAGAAGAATCCATCTAGCTACTAGCGATGGACCCATAGGTCTGTGGTAAACTACTCACGCTTCATCGGAAGGGCAATAAAGTTGATGTAGAAGCCCTCCGTGATCGAATGCCCCTCCTTCAGGGTGCCTGAAAAGGTCCCTAGATGGGATATCATGGGTACAGAAGGTTGCGGTGGTGGAAAAGTGATTTCGTGGATGCCTCTGGTGGTTTGGGGATATTTGGGAATATATAGATGAAAGAATTAGGTCAGGAGGGTCAAGGGGGGCCCACAAGGGTGGGGGCGTGCCCTACCCCCTGGGCGCGACCTCCGTCCTTGTGGCCGCCTCATGGATCCCCCGACTTCATCTCCTAGTCTCTTGGTTTGCTTCTGGTCCAAGAAAAATCATCGCAAAGGTTTCATTTCGTTTGGTATTCCTTCTGTGCAAAACTCAAAAATAGGGAAAAACACGAACTCGCACTGGGCCCTAGGTTAATAGGTTAGTCCCAAAAATATTATAAAATAGCATATTAATGCATATAAAACATCCAAAACAGATAATATAATAGCATGGAACAATCAAAAATTATAGATACATTTGATACATCCATTTTGCATCATGCTTTTATATTGATATTTATTGAATTATGACCTGTTATTACACATTATATCACAATACTTATGCCTTTTCTCTCTTATTTTATAAGGTTTACATGAAGAGGGAGAATGCCGACAGCTGGGATTCTAGACTTGAAAAGGAGCAAATATTAGAGACCTATTCCGCACAACTCCAAAAGTCCTGAAACTTCAGGGAGCGTGTTTTTGGAATATATAAAAAATATTGGGCGAAGAAAGAACCAGAGGGGGGCCACCAGCCAGCCACAAGGGAGGAGGACGCGCCCCCCATCCTTGTGGGCCCCCTGGCAGGCCTCCGATGCCCATCTTTGGCTATATGGTGTGTTTTTCCCAGAAAAAAAATAGAAGGAAGCTTTCAGGACGAAGCGTCGCCGTCTTGAGGCGGAACCTGGGCAGAACCAATCTAGGGCTCCAACAGAGCTGTTCTGCCAGGGAAACATCCCTCCGGGAGGGGGAAATCATCGCCATCGTCATCTCCAATGATCCTCTCATCGAAAGGGGGTCAATATCTATCAACATATTCACCAGCACCATCTCCTCTCAAACCCTAGTTCATAACTTGTATTCGATCTTGGTCCCAAAACCTCAGATTGGTACCTGTGGGTTGCTAGTAGTGTTGATTACTCCTTGTAGTTGATGCTAGTTGGTTTATTCGGTGGAAGATCATATGTTCAGATCCTTTATGATAATTACTACTCCTCTGATTATGATTATGAATATGCTTTGTGAGCAGTCGTTTGTTCCTGAGGACATGGGAGAAGTCTTGTTATAAGTAATCATGTGAATTTGGTATTCGTTCGATATTTTGATGAGATGTATGTTGTCTTTCCTCTAGTGGTGTTATGTGAACGCCAACTACATGACACTTCACCATTATTTGGGCCTAGGGGAAGGTATTGGGAAGTAATAAGTAGATGATGGGTTGCTAGAGTGACAGAACCTTAAACCCTAGTTTATGCGTTGCTTCGTAAGGGGCTGATTAGGATCCATATGTTTCATGCTATGGTTAGGTTTACCTTAATTCTTCTTTCATAGTTGCAGATGCTTGCGAGGGGGTTAATCATAAGTGGGAGCTTTGTCCAAGGAAGGGCAGCACCCAAGCATCGGTCCACCCACATATCAAATTATCAATGTAACGAACGTGAATCATATGAGCATGATGAAAACTAACTTGACAATAATTCCCATGTGTCCTCCGGAGCGATTTGCTTTATATAAGAGTTCGTCCAGGCTTGTCCTTTGCTACAAAAACGATTGGGCCACCTTGCTGCACCGTGTTTACTTTTTTTACTTGTTACCCGTTACGATTTACCTTATCACAAACTATCTCTTACCGATAATTTCAGTGCTTGAAGAGAATACCTTGCTGAAAACCACTTGTCATTTCCTTCTACTCCTCGTTGGGTTTGACACTCTTACTTATCGAAAGGACTATGATAGATACCCTATACTTGTGGGTCATCAAGACCCTTTTCTAGCGCTGTTGCCGGGGAGTGAAGCGCCTTTGGTAAGAAAACATTTATATATTATGCTGAAATTTACTGTCACTTGTTACTATGGAAAATAATCCTTTGAGGGGTTTGTTCGGGGTATCTTCACCTCGACCGGAAGTACAATTAGCTACTGCTCAACCTACTGCACCTACTGAACATATTTATTATGAAATTCCTTTGGGTATGATAGAGAAACTGCTAGCTAATCCTTATGCAGGAGATGGAACATTACATCCCGATATGCACCTAATCTATGTGGATAAAGTTTGTGGATTATTTAAGCTTGCAGGTATGCCTGAGGATGTTGTCAAGAAGAAGGTATTCCCTTTATCTTTTGAGGGAAAGGCATTGACATGGTATAGGCTATTGGATGATATCGGATCATGGAACTACAACCGATTGAAATTGGAATTTCATCAGAAGTTTTATCCTATGCATCTGGTTCTTCGTGATCGGAATTATATATATAATTTTTGGCCTCGTGAAGGAGAAATTATCGCTCAAGCTTGGGGGAGGCTTAAGTAAATGTTATATTCATGCCCCAACCATGAGCTCTCAAGAAAAATTATTATTCAAAAAAATTATGCTCGGCTTTCTCATAATGATCGATCATGCATGCTCGATACTTCTTGTACTGGTTCCTATATGAAGAAGGATATTGAATTCAAATGGGATTTATTGGAAAGAATTAAATGCAACTCTGAAGATTGGGATCTCTACAAAGGTAAAGAGTCATGTATAAACCTTAGGTTTGATTGTGTTAAATCTTTTATGGATACCGATGCTTTTCATGATTTTAGCACTAAATATGGACTTGACTCTGAGATAGTAGCTTCTTTCTGTGAATCTTTTGCTACTCATGTTGATGTCCCTAAGGAGAAGTGATTTAAATATCATCCTCCCATTGAAGTTAAAGTAGTTGAACCTATTAAAGTTGAAGAAACTATTATTTATAATGTTGATCCTATTGTTCCTACTGCTTATATTAAGAAACCACATTTTCCTGTTAGAATAAAGGATCATGCTAAAGCTTCAACTGTGAAAAGTAATATTAGACCACCCAATCCCTCTGAAAAAATTAAAGTTGAGCCTAGTATTGCTATGGTTAAAGATCTCTTGGTGGATAATATTGATGGGCATGTTATTTATTTCTATGATGAAGCTGCTAGAATTGCCAAACCCGATAAAGATAAACATAGACCTGTTGTTGGCATGCCTATTGTTTCTGTTAAAATAGGAGATCATTGTTATCATGGCTTATGTGATGTGGGTGCTAGTGTGAGTGCAATTCCTTATAACTTATATAAAGAAATCATGAATGATATTGCACCTGCTGAGATAGAAGATATTGATGTTACTATTAAGCTTGCTAATAGAGATACTATATCACCAATTGGGATTGTCAGAGATGTTGAAATCTTGTGTGGGAAAATAAAATACCCTACTAATTTTCTTGTTCTCGGTTCCCCACAAGATAATTTTTGTCCCATTATATTTGGTAGACCTTTCTTGAATACTGTTAATGCTAAGATAGACTGCGAGAAAGATATTGTTACTTTTGGTTTAGGGGATATGTCTCATGATTTTAATTTCTCTCAATTTCGTAGACAACCCCATGATAAAGAATTGCCTAGTAAGGATGAAATTATTGGTCTTGCTTCTATTGTCGTGCCTCCTAATGATCCTTTAGAACAATATTTACTAGACCATGAAAATGGTATGTTTATGAATGAAAGAAGGGAAATAGATGAAGTATTCTTTAATCAAGGACCTATTTTGAAACACAATTTGCCTGTTCAAATCCTTGGGGATCCTCCTCCACCTAAGGGTGATCCCGTGTTTGAACTTAAACAATTACCTGATACTCTGAAATATGTTTATCTTGATGAAAAGAAGATATATCATGTTATTATTAGTGCTAACCTTTCAGAGCATGAAGAAAAGAAATTATTGAAAACTTTCAAGAAGCACGGTGCCGCTATTGGATATACTCTTGATGATCTTAAGGGCATTAGTCCCACTCTATGTCAGCACAAAATAAAACTGGAGAAGGATGCTAAACCGGTTGTTGATCATAAACGATGGTTAAATCGTAAGATGAAAGAAGTGGTAAGAAATGAAATACTAAAGCTTCTGGAGGCAGGTATAATTTATCATATTGTTGATAGTCAATGAGTAAGTCATGTTCATTGTGTCCCTAAGAAGGGAGGTATTACGGTTGTTCCTAATGATAAGAATGAATTGATTCCTCAAAGAATTGTTACAGGTTGTAGAATGGTAATTGATTTTCACAAATTAAATAAAGCTACTAGAAAAGATCATTACCCTCTACCTTTTATTGATCAAATACTAAAAAGATTATCCAAGCATACACATTTTTTCTTTCTAGATGGTTATTCTGGTTTCTCTCAAATACCTGTGGCAAAAGATGATCAAGAGAAAACCACTTTTACTTGCCCTTTTGGTACCTTTGCTTATAGACGTATGCCTTTTGGTTTATGCAATGTAGCTGCTACCTTTCAAAGATGTATGACTGCTATATTCTCTGATTTCCGTGAAAAGATTGTTGAGGTTTTCATGGATGATTTCTCCGTTTACAGAACTTCTTTTGATGATTGCTTAAGCAACCTTGATCGAGTTTTGCAAAGATACGAAGAAACTAATCTTGTATTGAATTGGGAGAAGTGCCACTTTATGGTTAATGAATATATTGTCTTGGGGCATAAAATTTCTGAAAGAGGTATTGAAGTTGATAAATCTAAAGTAGATGATATTGAAAAGATGCCGTGTCCTAAAGATATCAAAGGTATAAGAACTTTCCATAGTCATGCTGGTTTTTATAGGAGGTTTATTAAAGACTTCTCTAAAAAATTTAGGCCCCTCACTAGTCTCTTGCAAAAAGATGTTCCTTTTGTTTTTGATGATGACTGTGTAGAAGCCTTTGAAATACTTAAGAAAGCCTTGATTTTTGCACCTATTGTTCAACCACCTGATTGGAAGTTACCCTTTGAAATTATGTGTGATGCTAGTGGTTATGCTATTGGTGTTGTTCTAGGACAGAGAGTTGATAAGAAATTAAATGTTATTCAGTATGCTAGTAAAACTCTAGACAATGCCCAGAGAAATTATGCTACCACTAAAAAAGAATTTTGAGCAGTTGTATTTGCATGTGATAAGTTCATACCTTATAATGTTGATTCCAAAGTAACAGTTCACACTGATCATGCTGCTATTAAATATCTTATGGAAAAGAAAGATGCTAAACCTAGACTTATTAGATGGGTTCTCTTGCTACAAGAATTTGATTTGCATATTATTGATAGAAAGGGAGCTAAGAAACCCATTGCAGACAACTTGTCTAGGTTAGAAAATGTTCTTGATGACCCACTGCCTATTGATGATAGCTTTCCCGATGAACAATTAAATGTCATAAATACTTCTCATATTGCTCCATGGTATGATAATTATATTGTTGCTAAATTTATACCACATAGTTTCACATACCAGCAAAAGAAAAAGATCTTTTATGATTTAAGACATTACTTTTGGGACTGATGGTGGTTCACATTTTATTCATGGTGCTTTTCGTAAAATGCTTGCTAAGTATGATGTCAACCATAGAATTGCATCTCCATATCATCCTCGGTCTAGTGGTCAAGTAGAGTTGAGCAATAGAGAGATGAAATTAATTTTGCAAAAGACTGTTAATAGATCTAGAAAGAATTGGTCTAAGAAACTTGATGATGTTTTGTGGGCTTATAGAACTTCTTATAAGAATCCTATGGGTATGTCTCCATATAAAATGGTTTATGGAAAAGCATGTCACTTACCTCTTGAGCTAGAACATAAGGCATATTGGGCTATTAAAGAGCTCAATTATGATTCCAAAATTGCTGGTGAGAATGGAGAACCCAAGCCTATGAGAGTGCCAAGTTGTTTAAAGAAAAAGTTAAAAGATGGCATGATAAAATGATACAAAGGCATGAGTTCAATGTAGGTGATCATGTTTTGCTATACAACTCTCGTTTAAGATTTTTTGTAGGAAAGCTTCCCTCTAAGTTGGAAGGTCCTTACATTATCGAGGATTTCTATCGTTCCGATGCCATAAAAATAAACAACACCGAAGGCAGAAACCCGAAGGTGGTAAATGGTCAAAGAATCAAACATTATATCTCAGGTACTCCCATAAATGTGGAGACCAATATAATTGATACCGTAACCCCGGAGGAGTACATAAGGGACACTTTCCAGAACGTTTCAGACTCCGAAAAGGAATAGGTATGTGGTACGGTAAGTAAACCGACTCCAAAACATTTCCAATGATAATTTTTCTCTGTTTTGGAATATTTAAAAATTTAGGAAAATTAAAAGTAGTCTGGAAGAGACACGAGGCCACCACAAGGGTGGAGGGCGCACCCTACCCCCTGGGCGCGCCCCCCGTCCTTGTGGCCACCCCGTGTGAACTCTGGACTCCATTTTCTTGCACGATACTTCTTTTGGTCGGTAAAAATTCATTATATAATATCCCGAAGGTTTTGACCACCATACCACGACAATATCCCCTGTTTTTGTTTCGAGCTGTTTTTCTGATAGATCTAGATCACCATGACGTCTCCAAGCGCCCCCAAGGACAAGTTTTTCGAGAAGTTCATCAACCCCTACCTTGTGGAGGTGCCGCGACACCCTCAAGCCATTGAGATGCGTGAGGAGGTGCTGTACATCCGCGATGTTGAGGGGCCGAAGAAGACCGGAAGCGTGGAGACAAGACTCAAAGCAATGGAGTAGCAAGTTTTCAAGTGTCAAGGGATGCTGGAACGTGGACTCAACGCCAACCACATGATGATCACGGAGTTCACCAACAAGCACAAGCTGGACCCCAAGAGCATTAAGGAGGCCATCTTCAGGCTTCATGAGAAAATCGAGCACCTCCAAGCCCAGATCTATGACCTGCAAAACCAAAACTATGAGTAGGAATATAGATTCAAGAGGATGAGTTTGGCTACATATTCGAGGATCTTGGAGACTCGCTCATCTTTCTATGATGGTGAGCCTATGCCTTGGAAGATGGACGACAAACCTGCTTCATCAACAACTCCATCATCACCCCCTCCGAAGAAAGAGATCTAAGTACATGGGTATGGGCACTCCCCTTGGCAACTGCCAAGCTTGGGGGAGGTGCCCCGGTATCGTATCATCACCACATCTTTATCTTTATTGTTTTTCTTAGTTCGATCCTTTTGGTTATATCTTGATCTAGTATAATAAAGTTTTTAGTATGTTCTAGCTTTGAGTTTTGTTTCGATCTCTATCTATGTAATCGAGTCCTTGAGATATATAATAAAGAGTAGTTTTGAGTAAAGGGCTTTGCTTTCTTGCTTGATCTTGATGGAATAAAATAAAAGAAAGAATAAAAAGATCATATATTGATCTTATGGAGAGTAATAACTTCACATATAAAGATTATGATGAATAAAAGTTGTTGAGAGTTGACAAACCTAGTTTTGGTCATTGTTGCAATTAATAGGAAGTAATAAAGAAATAGAGGCTTCACATACAAATATACTATCTTGGACATCTTTTGTAATTGTGAGCACTCATTAAAATATGACATCCTAAAAGGTTGATGTCGGTGTCAAAACCGGCGGATCTCGGGTAACAGGAGGCAGGGGACACGATGTTTACCCAGGTTCGGGCCCTCTTGATGGAGGTAATACCCTACGTCCTACTTGATTGTTCTTGATGATATGAGTATTACAAGAGTTGATCTACCACGAGATCGTAGAGGCTAAACCCTAGAAGCTAGCCTATGGTATGATTATATCTCGTCCTATAGACTAAAACCTCTAGTTTATATAGACACCGGAGGGGGCTAGGGTTACACATAGTCGGTTACAAGGGAGGAGATCTACATATCCAGATTGCCTAGCTTGCCTTCCATGCCAAGGAGAGTCCCATCCGGACACGAGACGAAGTCTTCAATCTTGTATCTTCATAGTCCAACAGTCTGACCAAATGATATAGTACGGCTGTCCGGAGACCCCCTAATCCAGGACTCCCTCAGTAGCCCCTGAACCAGGCTTCAATCACGATGAGTCCGACGCGCAGATTTGTCTTCGGCATTGCAAGGCGGGTTCCTCCTCCGAATACTCCATAGAAGATTTTGAACCCGAGGATAGTGTCCGGCTCTGCAAAACAAGTTCCACACACCACCGTGGAGAGAATAATATTTCCACAAATCTAATCTGCTAACACGTTTTGACAGCATGATATCATGTCATGGCCCGGCCATTATTCGAACCATTTTTCTCAACCAGCACCGCACATATCGCGAGGCGGTTTTCTTGACATGTCTTGTCAAAGCAGAGATCGTGTCCCCCTTATTACGGGATTCTCATCAATACGGACGTGGGTAACCCAACCGTGCCATCAATTACGGCGTTTGGGGAATAAGCGATTTTACCAGGCAAGTGGGGAGGCGCATCGCCTCTTCCACCACTATAAAGGGACAAGGATTCTTCCTTTTTTACCCACGCCTTCTTCCTCCTTGCTTACCCATTCTCGTACACTCGAGCTCCAGCGCCCAAGTTCGCGTCTTTCTTGTCAAACCACTCCAAGCATGTCCGGGGCGGGAGGCAAGTGGATGGTCTCCTCCGTCATGGAGGAGAACATCACAAAGTTACGGGAAGCCAGATATCTGGCCGCGGATATCGCGCACCGACTGCCAGATGTAGGGCAGCTCATCCCTACGCCCGAACCCCATGAGAGGGTAGTTTTTCTTACCCACTTCGTCCGCGGACTGGGATTTCCCCTCCACCCGTTTGTCCGCGGGCTCATGTTCTACTACGGGCTGGATTTTCATGATCTGGCTCCCAATTTCATCCTCAACATCTCGGTGTTTATCATCGTGTGCGAGGCCTTCCTCTGCATCAGGCCCCACTTCGGCCTATGGCTGAAGACCTTCAATGTTAAACTGAAGGTGGTTGTCGGCCAGCAAGCAAGGTGCGGAGGCGCCATGGTGGGCAAAATGCCTAACGTCACCTAGCTCGAAGGCTCCTATGTGGAGACCATAAAGGGGTGGCAATCAGGGTGGTTCTACTTCACCGAGCCGCGCGACACCAACTAGGTGGCGGCCCCCAAATTTCGATCCAGAATCCCCACGCGGCTCGCTTCTTGGAAAGAGAAGGGCCTGTCCTGGGGTTCTTCGGTAGAGCTGACCGGACTCCAGACCTGCATCAGGAACATGATGAGCAAGAAAATCGAACTCGTCAATGTGGTCCAGGTCATGCTCTTCCGCTGGATTCTCCTATGTGAACGACGGGCATTTAATTTGTGGGAGTTCGACCCGGCCCAGCACCAGACGCTGCGAGAGCTCTACGACACGACGCACAAGGACGTTTGGAGGGTGCTGTTCAAGGGCGCCGAGGTACCTCCTTACCTCACCGAGGACCGCGGACTCAGCGCAAAGCGCCATGCCAATCCGGTAAGTTCTTGTATCTCACAGGGTATTTATTTGCCCCATTTAAATGATGTGCGGGATCTAAGCTCCCATGCCATTAACAGGACTGGATAAAGACAGCGGAGCAGCTCAATTGCCCAACCCCCTGCCTGAAGATCCCGTAGATGCTCTCCTAACATAGATGCTGGCTCCGGCACCTTACGAGGTGCCGGCGAAGAAGACCAAGAAGAAGGCCACGGGGACCCGAAAGGGTCCCTGCGCAAGGTTGTATCGGACTCATCGTCCGATGACTCCAACGCGCACTTCTCCCATGAAAACAAGGAGGAGGAGGAGGAGGAAAGTTCTCTCCCCCCCCCAGCCGGGGGAGACAAGAAAAGGAAGTCCGACCCAACCGGGGAGACCGAAGGGTCCAAGAAGGGAAGGACCCTCCCTCCGGACTGCTCCACGACGGCCGCCTACAGCGGCGATGAGTGGTTACCCAGGGTCAAGCCCCTGGCGAAATCATAAGTATCCGGAAATCATAGTAATTCATTGTATGTTTTATTGCACTGCTTCTCCTCATGCCGAACATGATTGTGCAGTCCGTCCCAAGCTCATCTCGACGTATCTTCATCGAGCGGTTCTTGGACTCGTCGGATATGAACATCAGTTCTCCTCCGACCGCCTCCACCCCTCGCACTATGGACAACGTTGAGGTGTTGTCTCGAAATGCACCGAGCCGAGGGGAGGTGGTCCTGGGGTGCCTCAAGGCGACCTCCCGGACCCTGGGCGCAAAGGGAGCAAAACTCCCTCGGGCTCCGAGTTCAGCACCCAGCCGGACACTGCGCCGGAACCGTCGATGGTTCCGGACTCCGGCAGGCAATCCCCCGTTAAGGGGGGCCAGCCACCCGTGCCGTTGTCCTCTGTCCAGCCAGAGGCACCGGACAACTTGCTGGAAGCGCTTCGCAGCGCCTCCATCGATGAAGAGCGCCGCACTATCATGAGTGCGGTGATCGAGAAAGTTCAGTCCGCCAAAAGCTGGTGAAGGAGGGGCCGCCGGAGGGCAAGGAGCATTGCTGCCCCGAGATGTATTATGAGAGTGTCCCGAAGGGTTCCCGCCTTGTGGCGGATGAATGCGCCAAGGATGTAATTTTTGAGTGAACATGTTCATGTGATCCTGTAGTGTGAAACGAGTTCAACTGCGCTACGCAATGCTTTTTTAATTTAAAATATTACCTTCTGTGCGGCCGTTTATAAATCTGAGAGTTGGCCAGTCATCGGCTTCCGCCCCCATGTAACTAGTACTGGGTGTTCGGGATAAACCTGAGCACTCTTTACCCCAATTTTGGGTCCTTCAAGGGAGGTGTTCAGCGCAACGAACCAGGCAATCGGACTATAAGGCTTTATCACTCTCACTTAGCCATAGAAGTCTACAATTTTAAATTTTGGCGAAGCCCCTAGTATTCGACAGGCCAAATTTGGGGCGCTATACACGCCTAAGCCGAACAAGGCCGACTCCTCGCCCGAAGCGGAAAAAGTCTTTAAGGACTTGAGACCTCTCGAATAGCGACCGGTCTCTCGCCTTATCATGACAGTCAGTTTTCGGCTTTCTCTACTGAGGTGCTCGTCCGGAAGAACCAGGACACAATCACAGTAGTTCTCCCACCGCTACCTTAGCCGATATAGCGGAACGTAAGGTACCAAAGCATGGGAGCCGGGCAAACCCAACTATTGACCCAAGACATGATTCGGAGCTGATGCATATAGTGCTATAAGTTTGGGGTGCCGCACTGTCGAAAGTGTTCAGACTTCTCGCGCCGTATTATGGGGTAAACAAAAGCCCCTGGCGTACTGACCGTACCCGAATGTACGGGTGCGGATTGTCGCAAATGGGCGGATTGTCGCAAATGGACATATAAAAAAGGATAAGTAATGCAATAATAGACTAATGATATGCATTGTTATTTAAATAATACGTCGAAGCGTACTGGTACAAGTAGTGCAATAAGCTGAAAGTAGGACTATTCAAAATGCCCTATCCATGGGCAAGCTGCGTATGGATAGTAGAAAGCGGGTATATCAATTATTGTTAGAGACCACCTGGGGGTTCCCGTGTACGTCTTAGCTTCGTGCCGCCTTGGTTGTTCCTTCCCGTAATGTGTTCGGCAACCGTACTGCCGGAAAGGGCTTCCAGAGAGTTATGCCCTGATGTCTACTACACAACCTTCTTCTTGTAGATGTTGTTGGGCCTCCAAGTGTAGAGGTTTGTAGGACAGTAGCAAATTTCCCTCAAGTGGATGACCTAAGGTTTATCAATCCGTAGGAGGCGTAGGATGAAGATGGTCTCTCTCAAGCAACCCTGCAACCAAATAACAAAGAGTCTCTTGTGTCCCCAACACACCCAATACAATGGTAAATTGTATAGGTGCACTAGTTCGGCGAAGAGATGGTAACACAGGTGGTATATGGATGGTAGATAAAGGTTTTTGTAATCTGAAAATATAAAAACAGCAAGGTAACTAATGATAAAAGTGAGCGTAAATGGTATTGCAATGCGTTGAAACAAGGCCTAGGGTTCAAACTTTCACTAGTGCAAGTCCTCTCAACAATAATAACATAATTGGATCACATAACTATCCCCCAACATGCAACAAAGAGTCACTCCAAAGTCACTAATAGCGGAGAACAAACGAAGAGATTATGGTAGGGTACGAAACCACCTCAAAGTTATTCTTTCCAATCAATCCGTTCGGCTATTCCTATAAGTGTCACAAACAGCCCTAGAGTTCGTACTAGAATAACACCTTAAGACACAAATCAACTAAAACCCTAATGTCACCTAGATACTCCAATGTCACCTCAAGTATCTGCGGGTATGATTATACGATATGCATCACACAATCTCAGATTCATCTATTCAACCAACACATAGAACCTCAAAGAGTGCCCCAAAGTTTCTACCGAAGAATCACGACGAAAACGTGTGCCAACCCCTATGCATAGGTTCATAGGCGGAATACGCAAGTTCATCACCAAAACATACATCGAGTGAATCACGTGATATCCCATTGTCACCACAGATATGCACGGCAAGACATACATCAAGTGTTCTCAAATCTTTAAAGACTCAATCCGATAATATCACTTCAAAGGGGAAACTCAATCCATTACAAGCGAGTAGAGGGGGGGACATCATAGGATCCAAATATAATAGCAAAGCTCGCGATACATCAAGATCGTATCACCTCAAGAACATGAGAGAGAGAGAGAGAGAGATCAAACACATAGCTACTGGTACATACCCTTAGCCCCGAGGGAGAACTACTCCCTCCTCGTCATGGAGAGCACCAGGATGATGAAGATGGCCACCGGAGAGGGATTGCCCCCTCCGGCAGGGTGCCGGAACGGGTCTAGATTGGCTTTCGGTGGCTACGGAGGCTTCTGGCGGCGGAACTCCTGATCTATTGTGCTCCCGGATGTTTTTAGGGTATATGGAGATATATAGGCGGAAGAAGTACGTCAGGGGGGCACGAGGGGCCCACAAGGATGGAGGGCGCGTCCCCTACCTCGTGGCTCCCTCGTTTCTTCCCTGACGTGCACTCCAAGTCTATCCGGTTTCTTTCCTTCCAAAAATAAGTTCCGTGAAGTTTCAGGTCAATTGGACTCCGTTTGATTTTCCTTTTCTGCGATACTCTAAAACAAGGAAAAAAACAGAAACTGGCACTGGGCTCTGGGTTAATAGCGTAGTCCCAAAAATCATATAAATGCATATAAAACATCCAAGGTTGACAATATAATAGCATGGAACAATCAAAAATTATAGATACGTTGGAGACGTACCAGCATCCCCAAGCTTAATTCCTGCTCGTCCTCAAGTAGGTAAATGAGAAAAATAGAATTTTTGATGTGGAATGCTACCTAACATATTTATCCATGTAGTTCTCTTTATTGTGGCAAGAATATTCAGATCCATAAGATTCAAGACAAAATTTTAATATTGACATAAAAATAATAATACTTCAAGCATACTAACCAAGTAATCATGTCTTCTCAAAATAACATGGCCAAAGAAAGCTATCCCTACAAAATCATATATTCTGGCTATGCTCCATCTTCACCACACAACATATTTAAATCATGCACAACCCCGATGACAAGCCAAGCAATTGTTTCATACTTTTGATGTTCTCAAACTTTTTCAATCTTTACGCAATACATGAGCGTGAGCCATGGACATATCACTATAGGTGTAATAGAATGGTGGTTGTGGAGAAGACAAAAAGGAGAAGATAGTCTCACATCAACTAGGCATATCAACGGGCTATGGAGATGCCCATCAATAGATATCAATGTGAGTGAGTAGGGATTGCCATGCAACGGATGCACTAGAGCTATAAATGTATGAAAGCTCAAAAAGAAACTAAGTGGGTGTGCATCCAACTTGCCTGCTCACAAAGACCTAGGGCATTTTGAGGAAGCCCATCATTGGAATATACAAGCCAAGTACTATAATGAAAGATTCCCACTAGTATATGAAAGTGACAACATAGGAGACCCTCTATCATGAAGATCATGGTGCTACTTTGAAGCACAAGTGTGGTAAAAGGATAGTAGCATTGCCCCTTCTCTCTTTTTCTCTCATTTTTTGGGCCTTTTTTATGGCCTCTTTTTTTCTTTTTTCTTTTTTGTCCGGAGTCTCATCCCGACTTATGGGGGAATCATAGTCTCCATCATCCTTTCCTCACTGGGACAATGCTCTAATAATGATGATCATCACACTTTTATTTACTAACAACTCAGGAATTACAACTCGATACTTAGAACAAAATATGACTCTATATGAATGCCTCTGGTGGTGTACCGGGTTGTGCAATGATGCATGAGTGACATGTATGAAAGAATTATGAACGGTGGCTTTGCCACAAATACAGTGTCAACTAGATGATCATGCATAGCAATATGACAATGATGGAGCGTGTCATAATAAACGGAACGGTGGAAAGTTGCATGGCAATATATCTCGGAATGGCTATGGAAATGCCATAATAGGTAGGTATGGTGGCTGTTTTGAGGAAGGTATATGGTGGGTTTATGGTACCGGCGGAAGTTGCGCGGTACTAGAGAGGCTAGCAATGGTGGAAGGGTGAGAGTGCGTATAATCCATGGACTCAACATTAGTCATAAAGAACTCACATACTTATTGGAAAAATATATTAGTTATCGAAACAATGTACTACGCACATGCTCCTAGGGGGATAGATTGGTAGGAAAAGACCATCGCTTGTCCCTGACCGCCACTCATAAGGAAGACAATCAATAAATAAATCATGCTCCGACTTCATCACATAACGGTTCACCATACGTGCATGCTACGGGAATCACAAACTTTAACACAAGTATCTCTCAAATTCACAACTACTCACTAGCATGACTCTAATATTACCATCCTCATATCTCAAAACAATCATCAAGTATCAAACTTCTCATAGTATTCAATGCACTTTATATGAAAGTTTTTATTATATCCCTCTTGGATGCCCATCATATTAGGACTAAATTCATAACCAAAGCAAATTACCATGCTGTATGGAGACTCTCAAAATGATATAAGTGAAGCATGAGAGTTCATCTATTTCTACAAAATAAAACCACCACCGTGCTCTAAAAAGATATAAGTGAAGCGCTAGAGCAACAACAAACTACTCCGAAAGATATAAGTGAAGATCAATGAGTAGTTAAATAATTATTTAGCTATGTGAAGACTCTCTAACATTTAATAAATTTCAGATCTTGGTATTTTATTCAAACAGCAAGCAAATCAAAAGAAAATGACATTCTAAGAATGTCAAACATCATGTGAAGAAGCAAAAACTTAGGATCAACCGAAACTAACCAATAGTTGTTGAAGAAGAAAGGTGGGATGCCAACCGGGGCATCCCCAAGCTTAGACGCTTGAGACTTCTTGAAATATTATCTTGGGATGCCTTGGGAATCCCCAAGCTTGAGCTTTTATGTCTCCTTAATTCCTCTCATATCACGGTCTCCCTAAATCTCAAAAGCTTCATCCACACAAAACTCAACAAGGACTCGTGAGATAAGTTAGTATAAACCATTGCAAAAACCTTATCATACTCTACTATAGCAAATCACTAAAATTATTATTCAACATTGCATACTAAATGCCTCTGCATATTTAATAGTCCTATCCTCAAATAGAATCATTAAAGAAGCAAACATATGCAAACAATGCAAACATAACAGCAATCTGCCTAAACAGGACAGTCTGTAAAGAATGCAGCAACATCCATACTTACCTAGATCCAAAAATTATGAAAGAAAATTCCCACTGTAGTAAATTTATCAGAGCTTAATATGCAAAAGGTTTCAACATTTTATCACATTCTGACTTTTCTAGGGAATTATTGCAACAGCGGTAAACTTTCTGTTTTCAAATAACAACATGTGGACTTGTAAAATAGGCATAGTAAAGGCTATCAATGCCACTTTTATTGAAATAAAAGATGAAAAACATTATTATAAATGAAAGGAAGCAAATTCGAACAAAATAAATTGACGCTCCAAGCAAAACACATATCATGTGGTAAATAAAAATATAGCTCCAAGTAAAGTTACCGATGAACGAAGGCGAAAGAGGGGATGCCTTCCGGGGCATCCCCAAGCTTAGGCTCTTGGTTGTCCTTGAATATTTACTTGGGGTGCCTTGGCAATCCCCAAGCTTAGGCTCTTTCCACTCCTTATTTCATAATCCATCGAATCTTTACCCAAAACTTGAAAACTTCACAACACAAAACTTAACAGAAAACTCGTAAGCTCCGTTAGTATAAGAAAATAAATCACCACTTAGGTACTGTTGTGAACTCATTATTTAATTATATTGGTGTTAAACCTACTTTATTCCAACTTCTCTATGGTTTATAAACTATTTTACTAGCCATAGATTCATCAAAATAAGCAAACAACACACGAAAAACAGAATCTGTCAAAAACAGAGCAGTCTGTAGTAATCTGTATCGAACGTATACTTATGGAACTCATAAAATTCTAAAATAAATTGGTGGACCTGAGTAATTTGTCTATTAATCATATGCAAAAAGAATTAACTAAATAGCGCTCTCCAATAAAAAATGGCAGCAATTCTCGTGAGCGCTAAAGTTTCTGTTTTTTTACAGCATGATCGCAAAGACTTTCCCCAAGTCTTCCCAAAGGTTCTACTTGGAACAAACACTAACTAAAATAATAAAACCACACCTAAACAGAGGCTAGATGAACTATTTATTAGTAAACAGGAACAAAAAGCAAGGAACAAAAATAAAGTTGGGTTGCCTCCCAACAAGCGCTGTCGTTTAACGCCCCTAGCTAGGCATGATGATTTCAATGATGCTCATATAGAAGATAAGAATTGTAACATAAAGAGAGCATCTTGAAGAATATGACTAGCACATTTAAGTCTAACCTACTTCCTATGCATTGTGATTTTGTGAGCAAACAACTTATGGGAACAATAATCAACTTGCATAGGAGGGTAAAGCAAGCAACACTTCAAAACTTTAAGCACATAGAGAGGAAACTTGATATTATTGCAATTCCTACAAGCATATGTTCCTCCCTCATAATAATTTTTAGTAGCATCATGAATGAATTCAACAATATAACCAGCACCTAAAGCATTGTTTTCATGATCTACAAGCATAGAAATTTTATTACTCTCCACATAAGCAAAAATCTTCTCATGAATAGTAGTGGGAGCAAACTCAACAAAGTAACTATCATGGGATTGAAAATTGAAATCAAGATGACAAGTTTCATTGTTATCATTATTCTTTAAAGCATACGTTTCATCACAATAGTCATCATAGATAGGAGGCATGCTTTCATCATAATAAATTTTCTCATCAAAACTTGGGGGACAAAAAATATCATCTTCATCAAACATAGCTTCCCCAAGATTGTGGCTTTGCATATCATTAGCATCATAGATATTCACGGAATTCATACTAACAACATTGCAATCATGCTCATCATTCAAATATTTAGTGCCAAACATTTTATAGATTTCTTCTTCTAGCACTTGAGCACAATTATCCTTTCCATCATACTCACGAAAGATATTAAAAAGGTGAAGCGTATGAGACAAACTCAATTCCATTTTTATAGTTTTCTTTTATAAACTAAACTAGTGATAAAACAAGAAACTAAAAGACTCAATTGCAAGATCTAAAGATATACCTTCAAGCGCTAACCTCCCCGGCAACGGCGCCAGAAAAGAGCTTGATGTCTACTAACAACCTTCTTCTTGTAGACGTTGTTGGGCCTCCAAGTGCAGAGGTTTGTAGGACAGTAGCAAATTTCCCTCAAGTGGATGACCTAAGGTTTATCAATCCGTAGGAGGTGTAGGATGTAGATGGTCTCTCTCAAGCAACCCTGCAACCAAATAACAAAGAGTCTCTTGTGTCCCCAACACACCCAATACAATGGTAAATTGTATAGGTGCACTAGTTCGGCGAAGAGATGGTAATACAGGTGGTATATGGATGGTAGATAAAGGTTTCCTTTTCTGCGATACTCTAAAACAAGAAAAAAACAGAAACTGGCACTGAGCTCTGAGTTAATAGGTTAGTCCCAAAAATCATATAAAATAGCATATAAAACATCCAAGGTTGGTAATATAATAGCATGGAACAATCAAAAATTATAGATACGTTGGAGATGTATCATGCCCTGAAAGAGAAAAGAAATGATAAAGGTATACAACCCCTAGGGCAGTTAAGCCGCATTGCGGGACATGCCCTGATCGTGCCCCCGCCTATGTCCATGGTATTTTCAGTGCGTAATTATGTACGTGCGGTATGTAGATCGTCACCGCGAGCCATGTGGATGTGAAGGAGGAAATCCTCAATCCATACAGCGGGATCTGTTGTACCATCATATGATTCGATATTTACGGGTTTAAAACCCTCTGGGAATTCATGATCCATAACTACATCAGTGAAGCATAGGGGGTGTGCGGCGCCTCTGTGCCGGGCTATATCACGACGCAGTTCATATGAGTCTTGTCTACTGTATTCGGCCCGATCGGATTTACCTTTGGTGTATCCGGTGCGACGATCATCGTCGCGTGTTGGCGCGCATGCCCGTGACCCATATATTGACCTTGCAAGCTTTCCCCTACTGTCCAATACGTCTCGCAGGTCCCGTGTGTTGCCCTGGGCCTTGGTATTTTTGATTGAGTGGCGGCGGGGTGCAGGCTGAACTTCAGGCTGAAACGCCTCTCTGGCTCAGCCACGCGGTGGCCGGTCAGCCGCATCGTACACTGGAGGAGGAGGTTTCAATGCTTCCTCCTCGAGGTGAGGTAGCAACCTGCGTTTTGGGTAACTCTTGGAGGGGCGCTCGAGTTCGTATTCCTCGGCCGCAAGGACTTCGGTCCATCTGTCTGCTAGCAAGTCTGGATCAGCTTGAAGCTGTTGTTGCTTTTTCTTCAGGCTATTTGCTGTGGCCATAAGCCGGCGCTTGAAGCGCTCCTGCTCGACGGGGTCCTCAGGCACAATAAATTCTTCGTCGCCGAGGCTCACCTCATCTTCAGAGAGAGGCATGTAATTGTCCTCCTCCGGTTCTCCATCTGCCGCCTGCTCTGGAGGGCTAGCTTGTTCATCCTCCCGCTCTACATCGTATTGGAGGGGATTGTGGTTGTCTTCGGCACTATCTAGAGTGTTATTATCTCCTATGCCGGTATCACTACTTTTGCTGTGGCAGGACTTAGAGCAGCGCCGCTGACGTCGACGCTTGGGTTGCTTCTTGGAGGGGTCATCCTCCGCTGTCTCGTCGCCATTGCCTTCTTTGGGGGTGTCCACCATGTATATATCATATGATGAGGTGGCGGTCCAGCGCCCTGTGGGCGGTGGTCCTGTTCGTCTCCTGCATCGTCGTCCATGCCGTCGATGTCTTCGGAGTTGAAGTCGAGCATGTCGGTTAAATCATCGACAGTGGCTACTAAGTGGGTGGTGGGTGGGCAGCGAATTTCTTCGTCGTCCGCATCCCATTCTAGCCGGACGTAGTTCGGCCAAGGTTCTCCTGACAAGGAGAGAGACTTTAATGAATTTAGCACATCGCCGAAAGGTGAGTGCTGAAAGATATCCGCGGAGGTGAACTCCATGATCGGCGCCCAGTCTGATTCGATGGGCGTGGATGCAGGAGGCTCGGAGTCCGTGGTCGGAGACGAATCTAGTGGTTTGGCGACATAGCTCTTGTAAGGGATGAAGTCACTATCCGGCTCTATCGCCACTAAGAGTGCAGCCTCCATGGTGGGGTCTATCCCTCCGCTCTCGGATGGCGCGATTTGCTCCGGATTAACGGCTAGAGTAGTTGCAGATGCGATCTCCCGAATACTGTCCGACGGCAGAGTTACGTCATGCTCGCCGTGACTATGCGGTGCACCTGACATGGGCTTGAATCCCTCGAAGATCAAGTCCCCGCGGATGTCGGCAGTGTAGTTCAAGTTTCCGAATCTGACCTGATGGCCAAGGGCATAGCTCTCGATCTACTCCAGATGGCCAAGCGAATTGGCCCACAGTGCGAAGCTGCCGAATACAAAGATCTGTTCGGGGAGGAAAACCTCACCCTGGATCGCATCGCTACCGATGATCGAAAGAGCCATCAAGCCTTACGGGGACGACACAGTGGAACTCTCAATGAAAGCACCAATGTCGGTGTCAAAACCGGCGGATCTCGGGTAGGGGGTCCCGAACTGTGCATCTAAGGCGGATGGTAATAGGAGGTAGGGGACACGATGTTTACCCAGGTTCGGGCCCTCTTGATGGAGGTAATACCCTACGTCCTGCTTGATTGTTCTTGATGATATGAGTATTACAAGAGTTGATCTACCACGAGATCATAGAGGCTAAACCCTAGAAGCTAGCCTATGGTATGATTGTATCTCGTCCTACGGACTAAACCCTCCGGTTTATATAGACACCGGAGGGGGCTAGGGTTACACAGAGTCGGTTACAAGGGAGGAGATCTACATATCCGGATTGCCTAGCTTGCCTTCCACGCCAAGGAGAGTCCCATCCGGACATGGGACGAAGTCTTCAATCTTGTATCTTCATAGTCCAACAGTCCGGCCAAAGGATATAGTTCGACTGTCCGGAGACCCCCTAATCCAGGACTCCCTCAGTTATTGTTGGACAAGGGAGACAACATAATGACTTATGTTTGCTTATATCCGAATAGAAGTTATATTTTCATGGATCATCCAACATGTTGAGCTTGACATTCCCTCTCATGCGAGTAAAATTCTTTGCACCAAGTAGACATACCACTTGTGCTTCCAAACATCCCTAAACCCAGTTTTGCCATGAGATTCCACCATACCTACCTATGGATTGAGTGAGATCCTTCAAGTAAGTTGTCATCGGTGCAAGCAATAAAAATTGCTCTCTAAATATGTATGATCTATTAGTGTGAAGAAAATTAGCTTTATACGAACTTGTGATATGGAAGAAATAAAAGCGACATACTGCATAATAAAGGTCCCTTTCACAAGAGGAAATATAAAGTGACATTCTTTTGCATTTAGATTTTGTGCATCTAACCATAAAAGCACATGACAACCTCTGCTTCCCTCTGCGAAGGTCCTATCTTTTACTTTTATCTCCTACCCTTATACAGAGTCATGGTGATCATCACCTTTCCTTTTTACACTTTTTCCTTTGGCAAGCACTATATGTTGGAGAGATCCAGATATATATATCCACTCGCATGTAAGTTATCATAAAGTATTATTGTTGACATTACCCTTGAGGTAAATAGTTGGGAGGCGAAACTATAAGCCCTTATCTTTCTCTATGTCCGATTGAAACTTTGTACCCATAAGTATTGTGTGAGTGTTAGCAATTGTGAAAGATTAAATGATAGTTGAGTATGTGGACTTGCTTAAAAGCTCTTATATTGACTCTTTACGATGTTATGATAAATTGCAATTGCTTCAATGACTGAGTTCATAGTTTGTTAGTTTTCAATGAAGTTTGTGATTCATACTTTGCTTTGTGAACGAATTGTTACGTTAGCATAAGAAATTATATGGCATTATATGTTGCTGTTCTAAAGATGATCATGATGCCCTCATGTCTGTATTTCATTTTTATCGACACCCGTATCTCTAAACATGTGGACATATTTATCGATATCGGCTTTCGCTTGAGGACAAGTGAGGTCTAAGCTTAGGGGAGTTGATACGTCCATTTTGCATCATGCTTTTATATTGATATTTATTGCATTATGGGATGTTATTACACATTATATCACAATACTTATGCCTTTTCTCTCTTATTTTGTAATGTTTCATGAAGAGGGAGAATGCCGGCAGCTGGGATTCTGAACTGGAAAAGGAGCAAATATTAGAGACATATTCTGCACAACTCCAAAAGTCCTAAAACTTCACAGAGCATGTTTTTGGAATATATAAAAAATATTGGGTGAAGAAAGAACCAGAGGGGGGCCACCAGCCAGCCACAAGGGTGGAGGGCACGCCCTACCCCCTGGCGCGCGCCCCAACCTTGTGGGCCCCCTGGCAGCCTCCGGTGCCCATCTTTGGTTACATGGTGTGTTTTTACATGAAAAAAATCAGAAGGAAGCTTACGGAACGAAGCACCGCCGTATCGAGGCGGAACCTGGGCAGAACCAATCTAGGGCTCCGACGGAGCTGTTCTGCCGGGGAAACATCCCTCCGGGAGGGGGAAATCATTGCCATCGTCATCACCAACGATCCTCTCATCAAGAGGGGGTCAATCTCCATCAACATCTTCACCAGCACCATCTCCTATCAAAACCTAGTTCATAACTTGTATTCGATCTTGGTCCCAAAATCTCAAATTGGTACCGGTGGGTTGCTAGTAGTGTTGATTACTCCTTGTAGTTGATGCTAGTTGGTTTATTCGGTGGAAGATCATATGTTCAGATCCTTAATGATAATTAATACTCCTCTGATTATGATTATAAATATGCTTTCTGAGTAGTTACGTTTGTTCCTGAGGACATGGGAGAAGTCTTGTTATAAGTAATCATCTGAATCTGGTATTCGGTCGATATTTTGATGAGATGTATGTTGTCTTTCCTCTTGTGGTGTTATGTGAACGCCAACTACATGACACTTCACCATTATTTGGGCCGAGGGGAAGGCATTGTGATGTAATAAGTAGATGATGGGTTGCTAGAGTGACAGAAGCTTAAACCCTAGTTTATGCGTTGCTTCGTAAGGGGCTGATTTGGATCCATATGTTTCATGCTATGGTTTGGTTTACCTTAATTCTTCTTTCATAGTTGCGGATGCTTGCGAGGGGGGTTAATCATAAGTGGGAGGTCTATCCAAGGAAGGGTAGCACCGAAGCATCGGTCCACCCACATATCAATTTATCAAAGTAACGAATGCGAATCATATGAGCATGATGAAAACTAACTTGACAACAATTCCCATGTGTCCTCGGGAGCGCTTCGCTTTATATAAGAGTTCGTCCAGGCTTGTCCTTTGCTACAAAAAGGATCGGTCCACCTTGCTGCATCGTGTTAACTTTTGTTACTTTTTACCCGTTACGATTTACCTTATCACAAACTATCTGTTACCGATAATTTCAATGCTTGCAGAGAATACCTTGCTGAAAACCACTTGTCATTTCCTTCTGCTCCTCGTTGGGTTCGACACTCTTACTTATCGAAAGGACTACAATAGGTCCCCTATACTTGTGGGTCATCAACGTTGGAGACGTATAAGTAGAAGATCATCTTGAGGTTGTGTTCCCTCAAAAGAAGTGGGATCATATTTCTCTTGTTGAGAAAAAAACTTCATCTTGGGGTATTGATCTTATACCCACTCAACTCCATTGGCATTAAACTTTCATTCAAATCCAATACCTTCGTTCTTCTGGTGCCTTCCTTGCTTACGCACAATTTCCTAAAATTGCTTACTTCTGGCGAGGCTCTTGTAGACAACTTTTTTCTATAATTCCTTTCAATAAATTGTTTTCTTGCTCAAGTGTAACTTGGCTAAGATAATCATTAGTGTAATCAATAGAACTACTAGAAGCAACAATATTGGATTTAGCATTGTTATTGTTACTACTAAAGGTAGAACCTTTCTTATTGTTGTTACTAGCTTAAGTAGATTTAACTTGTGGCATGAAAGTGGACAAGAGAAGACGTTTGGCAATGTAAGAAGAACTCTTCTTTCAAAGATCATCATTGATTGCTTTAATAAGCTCATGCTCTTGCCCTAAATTTAGCTTCTCGAAGTGTAGCTTCTTATGAGTTCTTTGAAGCTCTCTATGATCTTCTTGAGTTGTTTCATGAGCTAACTTAAGAGTGTTTAGTTCTTTAGTTAGACACTCAATCTCCTTATTAGCATTGTCTCCCCTTTGGTATATAAAAGGCGGATGGACTTCCCGTACAAGAAAATGACTCCAAATCACGTCCAAATCATTCCAAATTTAACCGAACTCGGATTTAGGTAAGTCTGGAACATCAGTTCGGTTTTTAGGTCCCACGTTCCATAAACTACCTCGGATGAAGATGACCCAAAAGAAAATTTGATTGTTTCGACGAGACGAACAACTTTTGTGTTGAACGTTTTTCGATTCGGGGCCATCTTCAGGGCCGGATCGCACACGCAAAACAGGTTGTTACTCGTGCTACCCATCAGACACCGTGTCTGATGGGGCGCGCCACTTTTGCCCGTGACAGGGCCGCACTCAGGTGGCTGTAACTTTTACATACATTCTCGGATTGATACGATTTTATATCAAAATTGACCGTTTCAACGAGACGAAGACAATTTATGTAGAATGTTTTCTCATATGAGGCCATCTTGAGGGCGTAATCAGCCAAATAGTGTTCTGGATACAAAATCTCAGTACTTCGAACACAACTTCGGCTTTAGAGATGAGACCGAATGGCTATGGCCCAAATATCAAAGTTTCTCTTTTTGACGATACGGAACATTCTCACTTTGAGCACTTCTCCATTTGAGGCCTTCTTAATTATGTTTTCGACCATGCCAAAATCTGGTGTCAACACATTCTGAGGAAGAAGGGCAAATGGCCGAAGTAGTATCCTTCGTCCTAGATTTATGGCAAAGGTTTCCCCCAGTCCCGCCAATGTCGGTATGATGCATGGAGCGCTGACAGTGGTCTGGGTCACGACGGTGTTTGGTCTTTTGACCAAAATCCCAGGCCAGGTTGTTCGGCCCATAAGGGCCCAACACCTCAACTACCGGCTCGGTGACCCTGAAGGATAAGCGACGTTTATGCATCCCAAGATCAATAAGGTCAGATGGCTCTAAGCGAAGGCCATGGGAAATGCGAAGAGCCATGACTTGAAGATAAGAGACTACCGGAGGTCACCGCATGCAACCTCCGCTATGCTCGGGGGCTACTGATGGGACTATGCACCAGTGATGGCTCACCAAGGTGGACGAGGAAGGAGGCTGGGTCGGGGCCTATAGGTCCTAGATGTGGTATGAACCGACCTACAAGCATCTTGCGCTTCAAGGCATGAAGAGCGGCGGCCTAGATTGCATCTCCTCCCTATAAACCCTAACCTTCCCCGCCTATATAAGGGAAGGTTGGGGAGCAGCCACGACATCTGGTCATAGAGAAAGCGACTCTTAGTTGTAGACTAGTCCATACCATTGTATACCCCCGCACGAGATTGCCTCACCATGAATAAAAACAAGAAGCAGGATCTAGGGTAACTTTGTGTAACTTGTGCGTGCAGGCTCTGCCCCGGTACTTCCGACCTCGTCAGGAACCCTACCGGGAGATCAAACAGTATTTTCCATCAGCAGTTATCGAGACTATGACTTGATGTCAGATGCCTTGAACTACCCTAGGCCTCATGTCATAAAGGAGGATGTGGCCTAGGGTTACACGTTTTACTAACCGACCTAGAGTCTTAATCGCTCGAGGGTCCTTGACTTGTGCACCAAGGTGTAAGCCTGTGGGAAGGAAGGTGTAGTGCCCAACATGCGGTCCTAGCCCAACAAAGACTGGAATCCTTGCTAAGGATACACTGGTACAATGAGGTGCTATACAAACGGTTTTTAACCCCTTTCTACGATGGTATTTGGAACCATCGCCTAGTAATTGACTGCGATAGAGGGTCCTTCCCACACGACCCAGAAACTGTCAGGGATATGCCCTTCTGGCACACACGCTCGGCAAAATGAGGTCGTGTGCAACCGGCGAGCGATCAAATACGGTTATACGTACAGTAGTACTAAAAGAATACAATTATATAGGCAAAATCATTTCCAGTCATAAGTACATCCCACACATTCAGTCCCCACTAAACATTTCTGTTCGTATGTACATTCCACATAGTCAATCCAAGTAATATGTTTCCATTAATATGTACATCCCACACAGTTAATCCAAGAAGTACGTTTCCATACGTATATACATCCCACACAGTCAATCCAAGGAAAACGTTTCCGTTCGTAGGTACATCACACATAATTTTCTCCATTAAATCGTTTGTCATAGCGTTGCCATTGCACACGATATTAACAATTTTATCATTTGTGTTATTGAATGCATCACTGTAACATCCCAAATTCTCAATTTGGAATGTTATACATTAGATCATCATTACATATCATATTTTATTGCATTTTTGGCTCGATCCTAGAAATTCTACGCAACTCAAGAACCTACGGAGAGAGTTGGGGATTTCATTATTTTCATATTCGAGTTTTCTCGAATTTTGGAAAAAGGATCATTTGATTTTAATTATTTTCTCTTCGACTATTTCTTTTATAAAAATAAAAGAGAGAGGATAAAATGAATTCCTCAAAATAGAGAAATATCGAAGATTTAATATTAAAATCAAATAGGATTTTTATTCGGAGTTTTATTGCTATTTTATTTGAATTAGGAAAATATGCGTTTTTAAAAATTGCATTTTAGGCCCAAATAAATGTTCACCTTGTCCAGCTTATTTTTAGAGAATGGGGAAATTTTATATCGGAATTTTTGGAGTCCGTTTAGTATTTCTTTTCTATATTTTTCTGCACGTCGGATTATTTTTTTTAAGTCAAACCGACTTCAGGCCGTACCCGGCTAAGAGACCTCGGGCCGGCCCTCTTATAAGTCGCACCCAAGCCAGCCCAGCCTCGCCTCCCCCCGAAACCCTAACCCTAGCCGCCCGCCGCCACCGCCACGCGCCGCTGCCCCCGCCCCGCGTCGCGCCGCTGCCGCCGCCCGCCGCTGCCGCCACCGCGCCGGAGTCGCTGGACCTCGATGGACCCGAGGTAGCCGCATCGGTTTTCGTGAGAAACGGTTTGTTTTTTTTCGAAACCCTAGATCCGTTTTTTTCTTAGATCCAGTTCCGTTTATTTACGGTTTAGTTATTTAGCGAACGCCCATTTTTTCGTTCGTTTTAATGAACGGTTTTCACCGTTTAGCCGCAGACAGCGAACGTTCGTTCGTTAGATTTTCTTTTTCTCGGATTTTCCGCGATTATTTTCGATCGCGATTTCTGATCCGATTTTCATTTTAGTATAACTTTTTGCTCGTTTATTGGAATTAGACGATTCAAGCGCCTAGAGTTTCGTCTCGAAACCCTCTTTCTGTTTAACCAACTTGAACAAGATTTTGATACAGTAAAATTTGACTTTAGTCCAGATTAGTAATCAGATCTTGTTTCTTTCGTAGTTTGAGTTTCGTTGCTCCGTTTGATTTGATTCTTTTTGCAAACCGGAGTTCTTAAGTTGGACTTTCTGGTTAGATCTCTTATTTGAGTTTTACTCGTGCCCTTGTTTGATTGCTTATTGTATGCTTGTTTGATTGTGATAGAGTACCTGGAGTGCGAAGCGTGCTACGTCTAGTCTCTAGGTTTTGCGGATCATCAGCAAGGCAAGTAACACTTTGATCATGTCCCTTCATCACCTAGTTTTTATGCATTAGTTTCAACCCTCAAACATTGCATGGCTAGGACTTCATAACATGTGGGATTGGGAAGTAGATGAGGTAGTACCTATTCACCTGTTTATTATCAAACCCTTGGGAGTTACTTCTACGTATTTCTTATATTGCCATGCTATGCTCGTAGACGTGGATTGGGTTTGAGTGAAACCATGACAGATGTGAGATTGTAAATTAAGGGTTCAACTTAAGGTGGCAACTTTTAATTCACATCTGGGTGGATTGCTTGTCGGGCACCTGGAGAATCCAGTGTTGTCCTAGGATATCCCAGAGTACCCGTGTGATAATCCTAAGGTCCGCCACCCAGGCTCAAAGGGAACTGAGATATTTCATGCTAGAAACTTCCGTGTGCAGCCACAAGCTATTATAGGCTCTAGCATAGTTGAGTAAGTTGCGTGAAGCTCTTGAAGAGGTAGACTAGAAGGTAGTGGGTTGTAGGTGGTATAGTCTATCCGGAGTAGAGAGTTAATGCTTCTGAAAGATTGTGTCTCGGTCATCCGTTTCTCAAACATCATGTAGTGCGAGAAATCCAACGGAGGAGATCGATTCTTGTGGGGAAAAGTGCGCAAACCTCTGCAGAGTGTACAAACTAATCATGGTTAGCCGTGTCCCCGGTTATGGACATCTTGAGTATCTAGTACTTGGATTATCATATGTATCTCATCACTCTAAATTAATATTGTTGGGTTGATAATTACTTTTAATTGGGATTGAGTTGGAGGAACCTTCTCAATGATGTTTCAACTACCATGATAGTTAAATAAAATCTATTCCTTTGTTGTAGGGAAAATTTGGCTTTTCGCAAAACTTTAACCGTAGAGCTTTCCACCAGCCAAATATGCATATAGTGATAGCATTATTTCTATTCTTGCTCTACCGTGTTATATTGTCAGCATATTCCATGTGCTTACCCATTTTCGGGCTGCAATGTATTATGTTGCAGACTTTTCAGACGAGGAGTAAGGTTCGTTAGGTCGTTGCCGTACAGCTCAGCTATGCCGTTGGAGTTGATGGACTCACTTTATCTTCCAAGCCTTCCGATTTTATCATATTAGATGGCCTTAAGCCATATTTATTGTAATAAGTTCTCTTTTGAGACATTTAATGTAATAAGTGTGTGATTGCTACTCTGTTATAAATCCTTCGACTATTGTGTGTGTCAGCATTACCGATCCAGGGATGACACTGAAGGACAGAGATGTAACACCCTCGATGCGACTATATCTCCCACGTGTCGAGGCACGACTTAGAGGCATAATCGCATTGAAGGCATATGTCACAAGTTAGGCAATCTTCACAACATCCCATGTAATATAATAATGAAAGGGGAGATAACATAGTTGGCTTACACTCGCCACGTCAATCAAGTACATAAATAACATTACATCAACCAAACACTCATGGCCCGACTACGGCGCCAAAATAAAAGAGAACCCAACATGCGACACGGTCCCGTTCACCCCCAACTGGCCACCACTACTGATCATCGGGAAAGGAAACATAGTAACGTTGAGAGTCTTCGTCGAACTCCCACTTGAGCTCATACGCGTCTCCTGGAGCGGAATCATCAGGCCCTGCATCTGGTGTAATAGTAATCTGTGAGCCACAGGGGACTCAGCAATCTCGCACCCTCAGCAAAAACATAATCAGTTTTCAACTTAGTGAAAACTGACACATGCTGAAATATAACTCAAGTAGGCATGTTTACGAGCTCGATGCACTCACTACGGTGCAAGTCATGGCAAGACAAGCATACACCCATCAAGAAGGCACAAAATGCAAGCTAGACATGGCAAGAACAATAGCATAGCATGCACGGATCAACTACAACATCACCGGCAAAATTGCAAACAAGTTGACAATCTGCTCAGATTCACAAAGTAGCAAAAGTAGAGCTCGATTGACTCAAGCTAGGGTGCTCCATAATTGCAAACAAAGACATGGATGGATAGAGCACTACAACTATAACAAAACTCCCTTACTGACCTTCCTCAAAAGAGGCACGGATCACTAGGAAACAACATGAACATATGGCAACATGAGATAAACAGCTCCAGGACTTAGTGAAATTACTAAGTCCCTGAAAACAGACTTAGCAAGTGCACCACTTTGCAAGCTTGCACAAGTCACCACACACATCACAAAAATAGGGTTTCCAGATCTGCAGGCAAACCGAGGCGGCGGCGCGAGCACTGTTCTCGGCGGGGACGAGGACGGCGGCCGGCGAGGGCGAGGTAGCCGGTGGCCGGGGCTGGCGGCGCAGGGGCCCGCGGTGGCCGGAGCTGGGGCCGGCCGGCGTCGCGAGGCCGGGCCGGCGTCGAGGCGGACCGCGGCGGCTGGCGCGGAGGCGGCTTGGCGACGGCGGCGGCGGCTGGCGGTGGCGGCTGCGGCGCGGCGCGGCGGCGGCGGGAGTGGGCCGCGGGGGCCTGGCCCGGGCCGCGGCGAGCTTCGGCGGCGGCGGCGGCGCGGACGCCACGTGGCGGGCGGTGGTTGGCTTGGGCGGCGGAGCGGACGCGTCCGGCCGGGGCGGACGTGTCCGGCCGGCGCGGATCTGGGATTTAGGGTTTCGGGGAGAGGGGATCCGGGATTTGGAATGGGGGAGGTATATATAGGCATAGAGGGAGCTAGGAGAGTCCAAATGAGGTGCGGTTTTCGGCCACGCGATTGTGATCAAACGCTCTAGATGATGGAGCAGAGTTTGGTGGGTTTTGGGCCAAATTGGAGGGGTGTTGGGCTGCAACACACACGAGGCCTTTTCGGTCCCTCGGTTAACCATTGGAGTATCAAACGAAGTCCAAATGATACGAAACTTGACAGGCGGTCTACCGGTAGTAAACCAAGGCCGCTTGGCAAGTCTCGGTCCAATCCGGAAATGTTTAATCCCCACACACGAAAGAAAGGTAGAAATGACCACCGGAGGAGAACGAAGCGTCGGAATGCAAAACGGACAACGGGGAAAATGCTCGAATGCATGAGACGAACACGTATGCAAATGCAATGCACATGATGACATGATATGAGATGCATGACAACGACAACAACACACTGAGACAAAGACCCAAACCCAAGGAAATAAATATAACTTAACGCCAGAAACGACAAGAGTTGGAGTACAAATTGGGAAAGTTACATCCGGGGTGTTACAACACTCCACCACTACGGAAGGATCTCGTCCCGAGATCTAGGACTGAAAGAACGCCGGGTACTCAGAACAGAGGTGATCCTCGGGTTCCCAGGTAGCTTCACGGTCAGAATGATGTGACCACTTGACTTTGAGAAATTTGATTGACTTGTTGCGAGTCTTGCGTTCAGTCTCTTCAAGAATAGCAACTGGGTGCTCACGATAAGAGAGATCTTCTTGGATCTCAATGTCCTCGAAGTTGACGGTGTGGTCAGGAGTCTTGAAGCACTTTCGAAGCTGAGAGACATGGAACACGTCATGAACATTTGCAAAGTTTGAAGGAAGCTCGAGTTGATAGGCGAGGTCGCCTCTCTTGCTGACAATCTTGAAAGGTCCCACATATCTGGGGGCAAGATTTCCTTTGATACCGAAGCGACGAGTACCTTTCATAGGAGAGACGCGGAGGTAAACATGATCTCCGATCTCGAAAGCGAAATCACGGTGCTTACTATCATAGTAGCTCTTCTGACGGGATTGGGCTGCTTTGAGGTTATCACGAATGACTTTGCACATTTCTTCTGCTTCTGTGATTAAGTCATTACCCCAAAGCTGACGTTCACCGGTTTCAGACCAGTTGAGAGGGGTACGGCACTTCCTGTCATACAGAATTTCAAATGGGGCCTTGCCCGAACTTGCTTGAAAACTGTTGTTGTAGGAGAATTCAGCATAAGGAAGACAATCCTCCCACTTCATGCCGAAGGAGATCACACAAGCTCTGAGCATATCTTCAAGAATCTGGTTGACACGCTCGACTTGACCGCTAGTTTGAGGATGGAAAGCTGTGCTGAAGCGGATGTTGGTGCCCATGGCCTTCTGAAAAGAATCCCAAAACTTTGAGGTAAAGATGCTGCCACGGTCTGAAGAGATCACTTGAGGAAGACCGTGTAGAGAGACAATACGAGAGGTATAGAGTTCCGCCAATTGAGCTGCAGTGATCGACTCTTTGATAGGCAGAAAATGAGCCACTTTGGTGAGTTTATCGATGACAACGAATATAGCATCAGTGCCACGCTTGGACTTTGGAAACCCAGTCACGAAGTCCATTTCAATGTGGTCAAACTTCCATTCTGGAATGGCAAGAGGTTGGAGGAGACCTGCTGGCCTTTGGTGTTCTGCCTTCACTCTTCTGCAGACATCACATTCATTCACGAATTGAGCGATCTTGCGCTTCATTCGAGTCCACCAATAAGCCTGCTTAAGATCCTGATACATCTTCGTGCTCCTAGGGTGGATGGAGAGGAGAGAATTGTGAGCCTCATTCATGATCACTTTACGAAGGTCACCTTTGGGTACAACAATACGATCCTCGAAGAAGAGAGTGTCCTTGTCATCAAGGCGGTAGCACTTGTACTTGGACTGGCTCTTGGCAATCCCAATCTTCACCTTTTTCACCATAGCATCAAGAAGCTGGGCTTGGCGAATCTGGTTTTCCAAGGTAGGAGAGACTTGAAGGTTGGCGAGGAAACCTTGAGGAACAACTTGCAGATTAAGTTTGTGGAAAGCTTCACAAAGCTCGGGTTGATAAGGCTTGAGAATAAGACTCACTACTGGAATCAGCTACTTTGCCATCTGCCAGCTCTTTGACGTCTGCTAGCAGACGGCAAAGAAGCTCTTTGCCATCAGCTACCCGAAAGCAGACGGCAAAGAACTGGATGATGGCAAAGAAAGCCTTTGCCATCAGCCAGTTCTTTGCCGTCCGCTAGCTGACGGCAAAGATTCTTTGCCGTCGGCTAGCAGACGGCAAAGAGGGAGGGGACCCACTAACGAGCTGCTTAAAAAAACTTAACGGGCCCCCCTCTTTGCCGTCTGCTAGCAGACGGCAAAGAGCAAATAAGAGGACGACAAAGGGGGGCGGACGGCAAAGATTTAACATATCTAACGGCGCGCCCCCACCCCGTCCCTCTCTCTCTGTTTCTCTCCCCTGCTCCCACACGCGCGCCGCCGCCACCACCACTCGCCGCCGCCCCCCGCCCCCCCCCCCCCCCCCCCCCGCGCCCCCCCCCCCCGCCCCCCCCCCCCCCCCCCGCCCCCCCCCGCCGCCCGCCCGCCCCGCCCCCCCTCCTCCCCGGCCCCCCGTCTCAGCGCCGCCGCGCCCCGGCCCCCCGCCCCCCCGCCCCACCGCCCTGGGCCCGGCGCCGCCGCCCCAGGCCGCCCCGCCCCCCTCCTCCACCCTGACCGGCCCAGGTGAGCTCTACCTCTCCTCTATTTTTCCTTTTTTCTGTTTTTTTAGTTTTAGGTTTATGTTTAGTTTAGATTTAGTTTCAGTTTTAGTTTTAGGTTTAGTTTTAGGTTTAGGTTTAGTCTTAGTTTAGTTTTAGGTTTAGATTTAGTTTTTTCCTTTTTTCTGTTTTTTTAGTTTTAGGTTTATGTTCAGATTAGATTTAGGTTTAGTTTTAGGTTTAGTTCAGTTTTTAGGAAAGAAAAAGAAGAAGAAGAAAAAAAACAGGAGAGGAGGAGAAGAAGAAGAGGAAAAAGGAAAGGAGGAAGAAGAAGAGGAGGAGGAGAAGAAAAAAGAAGAAGAGGAAGAAGAAGAAAAAAAAACAGGAGAGGAGGAGAAGAAGAAGAGGAAAAAGGAAAGGAAGAAGAAGAAGAAGAAGAGGAGGAGGAGAAGAAAAAAGAAGAAGAGGAAGAAGAAGAAGAAAAAAAACAGGAGAGGAGGAGAAGAAGAAGAAGAGGAAAAAGGAAAGGAGGAAGAAGAAGAAGAAGAAGAAGAAGAAGGAAAAAAAGGAAGAAAAGGAAGAAAAGGAAGAAGAGGAAGAAGAAGAAAAGGAAAAAAGACCCCGACCCGGCACCCCGACCCCCCGAGCCTGACCCGACCCCGACACCCCGAGCCTGACCCGACACCCTGACCCCGACACCACACCCCGACCCCGAAACAACACCCCGACACCGACACGGCACAACCCCGACATCGACACGACACCCCGACCCCCCGAGCCCGAAACAGCACCCCGACCCCGACACGGCACCCCGACACCGACAGGACACCCCGACCACCGACACCTCCCGAAAAGGTGTTCTTTGGCCTTCCAGAGGCCGACGGGGTCATATATTTGTGAATTATTAGTTAGGTCATATATTTTTCGATTTTGTTACGAAAAACATCATATATAATTGTGTTGATCGTGTAGTTTTAAATGTGCAGTTGTTTCATCGCTGCGAGGTTTGGTGTTCGACGACCTCGCCGTGCGTTTAACGAGCTCTGCCCCTTCGTTCGTGGGTGAGCACAAATGACAAGTCCTCCTCCCCCATTAATTAATTGATCTATTCCGATGAAAGTTGATAGCTAGCTATATATGTGTCTTGAATCATCAGTATGCGTAACCAATATGTGTCTCCCGTTCGAAAGCGTCATAGTTATAAATATACATGCATTTGCATATTTATAACCTTGATTCTTTCGAATTGTCCAACACTATCCATGGACAGCCCGAGTATGTGTAGATTGGGTTCGTTTTCCCATATGCTTTGCTCCGGATCTGACGCATATATTTCGTCAGTGCCTCCCCTGTTGTTCTCCGGGTACACATCCTCTCTATTTATTGCAGAGACGTGTATCAGGAGAACAGCGGGGAGGTGCTGCCGAAATTTTGCGTCAGATCCGGAGCATAGCATGGGAAAATGAACCCAATCTACACATACACGGGTGGGATTAGGACCTATCATTACCTATTAGAGTGTAGGTTGCATGGACGTAATAAAATTGACAAAGTAGATCAACTAATGAATATATACATGGTGAATTACATATATAATTGTTGTGTGTCCAGTAGCTCTAAAAGTCAAGATGAGTGACCGTGCTTGGATGTATACCGGTCACACTGGTCAGAACAAATGGAGCGCTGAATGGTTCACAAAAACTAAGGGGTTTGTCCAAGCCGCATTTGCAAATGGCCAAAAGAAAACCTGGTGCCCCTGTTTCCGGTGCGGCAATTGGGAAAAGAAGACAGAGGCTGAAATGGGCAAACACCTGCAGAAGAGTGGTTTTACGCCCGATTATACGGTGTGGACATTTCATGGTGAGTCTGCCCAACGTGACCGAGCTGAGGTGGATCGTCGTCGCACCGACGAGCATGGTACCGGGATGGAAAACATGGTGCAAGGCTATGATGATGCTCAGGATTCGGACGAGGAGATGGAGGAATCTGCAAAGGCCTTCAATGAAATGTTGGAGTCTTCGAAACGTCCGCTCCACGAGCACACTGAGCTTTGTCAGTTGGATGCCATCTCACAAGTAATGGCTCTGAAGGCTCAGTTCAACTTGGGCAAAGAATGCTATGACGCAATTATGACAGTGTTTGGACGCTTTCTACCCAAAGGCCATGTAATGCCTGCAAACCTGTACCAGTCGGACAAAATCCTCCGTGCACTGAAGATGCCCTATGAGAAGATACATGCCTGTGAGAAAGGATGTGCCTTATTTAGGCTTGACTATGCGGACTTGAACTATTGTCCCATTTGCAAGTCTTCCAGGTATATTGTGGTAGACAAAGGTATGGGTGAGAAGACACAGACCAAAATCCCTGTTAGTGTTCTTCGGTATATGCCAATCGTACCAAGACTTCAACGTATTTTCATGGTCGAATAGACGGCCAAACAGATGACATGGCACAAAACAGGCAAAAGAACCGAACTAGATGCAGATGGGAATCTGATGATGGTACACACATCGGATGGTGTTGCGTGGAAAAAGTTTGATGAATTACATGCTGACAAAGCGGCAGATCCGAGGCATCCTCGAGTCGGCATCAGCACGGATGGGTTCAGTGTGTTTGGTATGACGGCAGCCCAATACAGTTGTTGGCCTGTATTTTTCTTTCCACTCAATCTCCCCCCCGGACAGATTATGCAAATAAAGAAAATTTTCCTGACGTTGATAATTCCAGGACCCAACTATCCGGGCAAAAATATGAATGTGTACATGCAGCCGCTTAAGGACGAATTGCAAGAAGCCTGGGATAATGGATTCAAGACATACGACGCCTTTAGCAAACGGAACTTCATAATGCGTGTCTGGTACATGTACTCAATGCATGACTTGCCGGCGTATACGCTATTCGTTGGCTGGTGTGTGCATGGAAGGTTCCCGTGCCCCACATGCAAGGGAGCTCTTGAGTTTCGTTGGCTTCAGGCCGGTCGCAAGTTTTCTTGCTTCGACATGCATAGACAGTTCCTGGATTCTCGCCATAAGTTCAGGAAAGACAAGAAGAACTTCATCAGGGGTAGAGTTGTCAAAAACTCTGCACCACTTGCATTGACAGGCTAACAGACCCTGGATCAGTTAAACGCTCTCGAGCCAGATCCACAACGTCCAGGGTACTTCAAGGGGTATAATACTAAGCACGCGTGGACTCACAAAACATGCTTATGGGATCTGCCTTACTTCAAAGACCTCCTTTGCCCACACAACATCGACGTGATGCACACTGAGAAGAATATCGCCGAGGCACTTTTTGGTACATTGTTCGGCATAGATGGGAAGTCAAAGGATAATACTAAGGCTAGAGTCGATCTGGAGGCGCTATGTGATAGGCCGTTACAAAACATGAAAGAACCGAAAGGAAAGCAGAACTGGACGAAGCCAAAGGCATGGTTCAATCTTGGAAGGCCAGCTATGAGGGAAATTCTCTTGTGGGTGCAACAGCAGTTGATGTTCACCGATGGGTATGCAGCGAATCTAAAGAGGGGAGCGAATCTTGATAAACTGAAGATATTTGGTCTCAAGAGTCATGATTGGCACATATGGATTGAGCGAGTAATGCCGGTGATGTTGCGTGGCTTCATCCCTGAGGATGAATGGCTAGTACTGGCAGAACTCAGCTATTTCTTCCGTGTTCTTTGTGCGAAAGAACTATCGCCTGGCATGCTAGAAGAAATGGAAGAGTTGGCGCCAGAGTTGATCTGCAAGTTAGAGAAGATCTTTCCACCGGGCTTCTTTAATCCAATGCAGCATTTGATTTTGCATCTCCCGACCGAGGCAAGATTGGGGGGCCCCGTGCAAAATCGTTGGTGCTACCCAACTGAGAGGATGCAGAAGACGCTTCGAGAAAAATGTAAAAATAAACGTAGAATTGAAGCATCGATGGCTGAGGCATTCATCACAGAGGAGGCGGCAAACTTCGTAACAGCGCACTATGAAGCCAAAAATCGTCATTTGCATAATCTGAAGCCTCGGTACAATGCTGACGAGCCTAAAAAGGGTGGATCCAACCTCATCCTATTCAAAGGGAATCTCGCACCAGCTAGTGTTTCACATCCAGTATCTTTGGATAATGAAGAATGGCGGACCATTTCGTTGTATATCTTCAACAACCTGATAGAAGTGCGGCCGTACATCGAGTAAGTTCTCGGTACATTGTTCCGCAACTTCTATTTCCTTTGAACTACTCTTATTCCTGGATATGTCATACAGTCGATACGTCACCATATTCTCGTATGGAGTGGAGATCCAAAAGGATTCCGTCGAAGAGTATGAGCTTCTCGCAAAGCAAGGAGGTGGCTATCCCGGTTTCATCTCTTGGTTCAAACAAACGGTAATTTCTATTAGACAATTTCATTTCATTTGCTAATTTGTGCATAATGCAACAATCCTTTCATATTAAACTTGTAGGCCAATTCAGAGTCTATGGACGCCGAATTGAGACAAGTCGCTAATGGTTTTGACTATAAGGTCCGTTCATTTGACAAGTACGACATCAACGGGTATCGCTTTCGTACCTATGGCAAAGAGCTATCTATGGCCGACCGAAAGTCTACAAATTGTTGTGTATCTGCTATCGGCGAAGGAGGTACCGAGTATTATGGGAGAGTTGAAGCAATTTATGAACTTCTGTTCTATGGTGAAAACCCACCGAATGTCGTACTCTTCAAATGTTATTGGTTTTAGCCGAAGGAGACTAGAAGGACTCATGAACATATAGGGCTAGTTGAAATCAACCAAAGCACTCATTTAGATGTTCCTGATGTCTATATTATGGCTCAATAGGCGACCCAAGTATTCTATCTACCGTGGGCCTGCCAAACTAATCCAAATCTGAAAGGTTGGGATGTCGTTTATGAAGTGCCGCCACGTGCTAGACTTTCTCCCCCAAAGGAAGAGGATTATGAACCTCACATTAACCCAGACACATATGAAGGAGAATTCTTCCAAGAGACACGTCTTTCCAAAAAGCGTTTCAAGAACCGCTA